>NC_053028.1:310415852-310558405 GCF_003073215.2 Triticum urartu | reverse complement strand
CGACTCCCACAGAAAACGATAGCCACCATCTCATCGAAACATCGGGACACCTTTGCCTTTATCAATATATACAGCCCTTAGGGCGTCGTTTAGACTTTGGGTTTTGTTTAGATTAAAAGTTCGCCATAGCTGCAACTTCGCGTACTTCGTTTGTGTCCAACGACCAGACCAAGACGTCACAGAACCCCACCTTGATCAATAAAGCTTTCATCTTATATTCGCAATATCCAGATTGCAATCTCAGTTTCTTGCTTGTTCTTCGTTTGCTCGCAGGAAACAGACCCTCGTGGTCAGGTTGATCGTGCTCCGGCGTGGTCAATAACCCTCGGAAGTTGGTTTAACGATTGCTAAGGCGCGACGTCTCGCACGTTCGTAGTCGGATCGTCAAGGTTAACTCCCACAGAAAACGATAGCCACCATCTCATCGAAACATCGGGACACCTTAGCCTCTATCACGGAGCGGGAGGCAAGTGGATGGTCTCCTGCGTCACGGAGGGACACATCAAAAGACTGAGGAAGGGCGGATACTTGTCTAACGACATTGCGCACCGGCTTCCCGAAGAGGGGCAGCTCATCCCCACCCTAGGCCCCATGAGAGGGTGGTGTTCCTCCTCCATTTCCTCTGCGGACTGGGCTTCCCTCTCCACCCATTTGTTCGGGGGCTCATGTTCTACTATGGCCTGGATTTCCACGATCTGGCCCCGAACTTTGTCCTCAACATCTCGGCGTTTATCGTCGTGTGTGAGGCCTTCCTCCGCATCCGCCCCCATTTCGGCCTATGGCTCAAGACTTTCAATGTCAAGCCGAAGGTGGTGCATGGCACCCAGGAGGAGTGCGGAGGCGCCATGGTGGGCAAGATGCCCAATGTCCTATGGCTCGAGGGCTCCTTCGTGGAGACCCTAAAGGGGTGGCAAGCGGGGTGGTTTTACATCACCGAGCCGCGCGACCCTAAATGGGTCGTAGCCCCCGAGTTCAGATCCGGACCCCCTATGCGGCTCACCTCCTGGAAAGTGACGGGCCTGTCGTGGGGTAAAAAAGGAGAGCTGACCGGACTCCAAACATGCGTCCAAACCCTGGTGGACAAGCTCAAACTTGTCAACGTAGTCCAAGTTATGCTCATCCGCCGGATCCTCCCGTGTCAACAACGGGCTTTCAACCTGTGGGAGTTCGACCCGGCGCAGCACCGAACTCTGAGCAGGCTCTTCGACACGACGTACCAAGATGCCTGGAAGGTGCTTTTCAAGGGTGCCGAGGCCCCTGCATCCGCTACCGAGGATCGCGGATTCAGCACGCAGTGTCACGCTAGTGCGGTAAGCTGTTTTTACCTTTTTACAGGGTATTAGTTTTTCATATTTTGACTCCATGCGGGATCTAAGCTCCCTTACCTTTGACAGGATTGGCAGAAGATGTCCGGACAGATCAACTGTCCGTCTCCTTTGCCCGAAGGCCCAGCGGATGCTCACTTAGCGAAGCTGCTAGTTCCGGCACCCTATGTGGTGCCGGAGAAGAAGGCCAAGAAAAAGGCCACGGGGACTCGAAAAGTGCCCGGCGCCTGGGGGTGTCGGATTCATCATCCGACGACTCCAGGACGCACTCCTCCCGTGAAGACGAGGAGGAGGAAGAAGAGACCTCTCCCCCTCCAGCGGGGGGAGAGAAGAAAAGGAAGGACGCCCCAACTAGGGAGGCCGAAGGGTCCAAGAAGGGGAAAACCCTTCTTCCGGACGGCTCCACCAACGCCGACGACGGCGAAGAGGAGTGGCCGCACAGGGCCAAGCCCCTGGCGAGATCGGAAGTATTCAGACACCAGAGCAATTCATAGTGTTCCTTTCTTGCACAGCTCCTCCTTACGCCGAATATGACTATGCAGTCCGCCCAAGGCCAGGCTTGACGAGTCATCGAGCGGCTCCCTGGATTCGTTGGACATGAATTCACTTCCGCCCGCTACCTCCCCCGCCCTACGGACGACGCCGAGGTGCTGCCCCAACAGGTTCCAAGCCAGGAGGAGGTGGTCCTGGAGGCGCCGCAAGGCGACCTCCCGGACTCCAGGCGCAAAGGGGATAAAATCCCCAAGGGCCCCGAGTCCGGCCTTGAGCCGGACACCGCGCCGGAACCTTCAACGCTTCCGGACTCCGGTAGGCAGCCTCCTTCCAAGAGGAGTAAGCCTACCGAGCCGGTGACCTCTGCCCAACCGGAGGCACCAGACAATTTGCTGGAGGTGCTTAAAGGCGCCTCCATCGACGAGGAGCACCGCACTATTATGAGTGCGGTGGTCGAGAAGGTTCAGTCCGCCAAGAGCGGACTGACTGAATCCTGTGCCAGCCTTCTAACAGGCTTTGAGGCAAGTAAAGAATAAAAATATTACCGCATAGACAGTAGCCCCTGATGCTCTGTTCGGCGTTCAGAAAGAAAAGCCGAATAGAGGATCTAATAACATTCGCAGGAGTCTAACATAATCAAGTCAATATGTGTATACATGCTTCACTGCTGGCCTCCACCACACTGACTGCGGAGGTGGATACGCTGAAGCAAAACCTCGCGCGGTCCGAGAACGAGCTCGGCCATGCCAAGAGGCATCTCGAGGAGAAGGAAGGTAAGTAATACCTTGCACAAGTATATAGAGAAGATGTGGTTGCAAAAAATGACAGGATCAACATGCTATTATAGGGGCCACGACCGAGGTGGCAACCCTTAAGCAAGAAATGTTTGAGGCCGAAAAAAGAGCGGCCGTGGAGCGCTCAGAGAGAGGGAAGCAGGAGGCACGGGTGGAGGAGGTGCAGAAAGAGCTCCAGGCTCTCGTGAAAAAACACGAGAGTTTGGAGCTTGACTCAAAGATGCAAGCGTCCGAGCTTGCGGCAGCCCTCAAAAGCGCGAAGTCTGCCAAGGCCGAAGCCCAGAAAGCCCTCCAAGAAATTGAAGCAATGAAGAAGATAGCGGAGGGTAAGGCATTCATTATGCAAAGCAAGCACGTGAAAGTGAATTACTTGTTACTTACCCGAGTCCGGAGCTCTCCAGGAGCATTCGCAGATTTGCCCCGCAATGCGTCTGATGCCGCCGGCTACTACCGAGCCGAGGTGGGGAGCTTGACAGAGAAGGTGTTCTAGTCTCAGTATGCTGAGGCCGGATACCTGGTGCCTTTGAGCGACCAGCTGAAGCAAATGGTCGAGCTCCACAAGGTGGCCGAATAGGCCATAAAGGGCCTCGTAGTTCGGCTTTAGCCTGGAGAGGCTCTGCTTGGGACCTACTTCGGGCTGGTGAGGCGGCTGGTGGATGCCTGTCCACGGCTTGAAGTAATCAAGCGCTCCGTCTGCATCGAAGGTGCCCGTAGGGCGCTTGCCCGTGCTAAAGTGCACTGGGGCAAGATGGATGCGGAGAAGCTGGTGAAGGACGGGCCGCCGTCGGGAAAGGAGCATCGCGTCCCGGAAGCGTATTATGAGGGCGTCCTGAAGGGTGCCCTCCTTATAGCGGATGAATGCTCCAAAGATGTAATTTTTGAGTAAACTTGCATTTGTGATCCTGTACGCTGAAAACTTGTTCATATGCGCTAAGCAACGCTTTTGAATTTAAAATATTACCTTCTATGCGGCCGTTTATCAAATTTGAGAGATGGCAAGTCGTCGGCTTCTGTCCCCATGCCACGAGTGCTGGGGTGTTCGTGATAAACATGAGCGCTCTTTTTCCCGTTCTTGGGTCCTTCGAGGGAGGCGCTCAACACAACGAACAAGGCAATCGGACTATAATGCTTGAACACTCTCACTTAGCCACAGAATTCTATAATTTTAAATTTCGGCGAAGCCCCTAGTGTTCGGAAGACCATGTTCGGGGCGCTATCCACGCCTAGGCCGGACAAAGCCGACTCCTCGCTCTAAGCGGCATAAGTCTTTAGGGACACGAAAACCTCTCGAACAGCGACCAGCTCTCGCCTCATCATGACGGTCAGTTTTAGCTTTCTCTACTGAGGTGCTTAGCCCAGCTCAACCTGGGGCACAATCGTAGTAGTTCTCCTAGTGCTACCTTAGCCGATATAACGGAATGTAAGGTACCAAAACATAGGAGCCGGGCAAACCCAACTATTGACCCAAGACATGATTCGGAGCTGATGCATATAATGCTATAAGTTCGGGGTGCCGCACTTGTGAAAGTGTTCGGACTTCTCACACCGTATTGTGGGGTACTTAAGCCCCTGGCGTATTGGCCGTACCAAAGTGTACGGGTGCAACATGTCATTAATGAACATATATTCGTAAAAAAGGGAAAGCAATAATAGACGGAAGCTATGCATTGTTTATTTAAAAAAGCTGCGATCAAAGCAGAACGATACAAATAGTGCGATAAGCAAAAAATGGGACTCTTAAACGTGTCCTTTCCAGGGGCGAGCTGCGGAATGGTATGTGAAACAGGTATACTGCTCGTTATAGAGACCACCTTAGAGTTCCATAGTGTGGCGTAGCTTTCTGCTTCCCTGGTTGTATCGTTTGTGCGGCAATTGTACTGCCGGACAAGCCTTCCGAAGAATGGAGTCCTGAAAGTAAGAGAAAATTAAGAAATCGGCAGCCCCTAGTGCGGTTTAAGCCGCGTTTCGGGCGTGCCGTGATGGTGCCCCTCCCCCTTTGCCCATGGTATTTCTAGAGCGTAGTTATGTACGCGCAACACTGATTTCGCAAGTTCGCGAGGGCTGGGGTTGGGGCCGCATTGCTACGCTTGCTCGGAACATGCCAGGCGGTCTTGTTGTAGGTTACTCCAGGCGCGCTTGACGGTGTCCAGACGTTTAATGGCCGGACTGGAGAATTGCCTTGAGAGGCTGCTTTGTACTTCCGCTGCGATAGCCGCCGTATGCTCCTCCGTTCGGAGAGAGCGTTCGGTGTTTCCATTGAACGTGATGACTCCTCGAGGGCCTGGCATCTTAAGCTTGAGGTATGCGTAGTGCGGCACCGCATTGAACTTAGCAAATGCGGTTCGCCCAAGCAGTGCGTGATAGCCACTGCGGAACGGGACTATGTCGAAGATTAACTCCTCGCTTCAGAAATTACCCAGAGATCCGAAGACCACTTCAAGTGTAACTGAGCCTGTACAGTTGGCCTCTACACCTGGTATGATGCCTTTAAAGGTCGTTTTAGTGGGTTTAATCCTCAAGGGATCGATGCCCATTTTCAGCACTGTATCCTGGTAAAGCATGTTCAGGCTGCTGCTGCCGTCCATAAGGACTCTAGTGAGGTGAAATCCGTCAATAATTGGGTCTAGAACCAATGCGGCGAATCCGCCATGACGGATGCTAGTGGAGTGGTCCCTTCGATCAAAAGTGATCGGGCAGGAAGACCACGGGTTGAACTTTGGGGCGACTGGCTCCATCGCGTATACGTCCCTTAGCGCACGCTTCCGCTCCCTCTTGGGGACGTGGGCTGCGTATATCATGTTCACCGTCCGCACTTGTGGGGGAAAACCATTCTATCCACTGTTGTTCGGTGGCCGGGGCTCCTCCTCGTCATCGCTATGCAGCCCCTTGTCTCTGCTTTCGGCATTTAACTTGCCTGCCTGCTTGAACACCCAGCAATCCCTGTTGGTGTGATTGGCTGGTTTTTCAGGGGTGCCATGTATCTGGCATGAGCGGTCGAGTATTCAGTCCAAACTGGTAGGGTCCGGAGTATTTCTTTTGAATGGCTTTTTCCGCTGACCGGCTTTAGAGCCTCTGAATCCGGCATTAACTGCTGTATCCTCAGCATTGTCGCAGTTAATGTGGCGCTTTTGCTTGTTGCGACATGACCTACCACTGTTGTCCTTGGTATCCGAATTACCAGGGATCTTGGTCATGTTATTGCTGCGAGCTAGCCAGCTGTCTTCTCCCGCGCAAAAGCAGGTCATAAGTGTCGTGAGGGCTGCCATAGATTTCGGCTTTTCCTGTCCTAGGTGTCGTGCAAGCCACTCGTCGCAGATGTTATGCTTGAAGGCTGCTAGGGCCTATGCGTCCGGACAGTCAACGATTTGATTTTTCTTGGTTAGGAACCGTGTCCAGAATTGTCTGGCCGATTCCTCTGACTGCTGAATTATGTGGCTTAGGTCATCAGCGTCTGGTGGTCGCACATAAGTGCCTTGGAAATTGTCGAGGAATGCGGCTTCCAGGTCCTCGCAACAACCAATTGATTCTGCTGGCAAGCTGTTAAGCCAATGCCGAGCTGGTCCTTTAAGTTGAGTGGGAGGTATTTGATGGCGCGTAGGTCATCACCGCGTGCCATGTGGATATGAAGGAGATTGTCCTCGATCCATACTGCAGGATCTGTTGTGCCATCGTATGATTCAATGTTCACGGGTTTGAAACCCTCGGGGATTTGATGATCCATTACTTCATCTGTGAAGCATAGTGGGTGTGCGGCGCCTCTGTATTGGGCTATATCACGACGCAGCTCAAACGAGCTTTGTCTACTGTGTTTGGCCCCGCCGGATTTACTGTATCCGGCGTGACAAGTACCGTCTCGTGCCGTGGGGCGCCCACGTGATCCGTAGATCGATCTTGTTTGCCTAGCCTTGTCCTCCAATATATCTCGCAGGTCTGGCACATTTTCCCATGCCTTGGTATTTTTTGAGCGGCGCTGGGGTGCGGCTTGAGTGGAGGGCCGAGAGGCCTCTCTGTCGCGGCCACGGGGTGGCCGGTCGGCCGCATCATGCGCTGGTGATGTAGGTTTAGGTGCTTCCTCTAATTGGGGTAGCAACATGCGCTTTGGGTAGCTCTTGGAGGGGCGTTCGAGTTCATACTCTTCGGCCGCAAGGACTTCAGTCCATCTGTTGGCTAGCAAATCTTGATCAGCTCTAAGTTGTTGTTGTTTTTTCTTGAGGCTGCTTGCCGTGGCCATAAGCCTGCGTTTGAAACGCTCTTGTTCGACGAGATCCTCCGGCACGACAAATTCATCGTCGTCGAGGCTTGCCTCGTCTTCGGAGGGAGGCATATAATTATCGTCCTCGACCTCTTTGTCTGCCGCTCTCTCATGAGGGCTGGCTTCTCTATCCTCCTGTGCTAAATCTTGCTAGAGGTGGTTGTCTTCGGCACTATCCGGGGTGTTATTATCTCCCGTGCCGGAATCACCGTTTTTGCTTTGGCGGGATTTAGAGCGGCGCCGCTGACGCCGGCGCTTAGGCTGCTTCTTGGAGGGGTCATCCTCCGTTGTTCCATCGCCATTGCCTTCTTTTGGGGTGTCCACCATGTATATATCATACGACGAGGTGGCTTTCCAGTGCCCTATAGGCGCTGGTTCTTGATCGTCTCCTGCATCGGCGTCCATACCGTCGATGTCTTCGGAGTCGAAGTCGAGCATGTCGGTTAAATCATCGACAGTGGCTACAAAGTGGGTGGTGGGTGGGCTTTGAATTTCTTCATCATCCACATCCCAACCTTGCTGACCATAGTTCGGCCAGGGCTCTCCTGATAAAGAGAGAGACTTTAGTGAATTCAGAATATCGCCGAAGGGCGAGTGCTGAAAGATGTCCGCGGCGGTGAACTCCATGATCGGCGCCCAATCGGGTTCGATCGGTAGGGGCGCGGAGGGCTTGGAGTCACGAGAGGAGTCCGGCTCCTTGGAGTCATGGGCTTCGCAGAGAATAGGGCTGGTGTTCGGCTCGATCGCTGTAGAGATTGCAGCCCTCGAGGCGGTGTCTAACCACCCATCCTCGATTGGTGTGATCAGCTCCGAGCTAGGGGTCGGAGCTGACACAGGTGCGGCCTCCAGGGCACTGTTCAGCGATAGAGCTAGATCATGCCCATCGTGACAGTACGGCGCGCTCGGGTGTGGCTCGAATCCGTCGAAGATCAAGTCTCCGCGGATGTCGGCTGTGTAGTTCAAACTTCCAAATCTAACCTGATGGCCAGGGGCGTAGCTTTCGATCTTCTCCAGATGACCAAGCGGATTGGCCCGCAGTGCAAAGCCGCCGAATACGAAGATCTGTCCGGGGAGAAAAGTCTCACCCTGGATCGCATCGCTGTTGATGATCGGAGAAGCCATCGGGCCTAAAAGTGACGACACAGAGGAACTCTCAATGAAAGCACCAATGTCGATGTCAAAACCGGCAGATCTCGGGTAGGGGGTCCTGAACTGTGCGTCTAGGCCGGATGGTAACAGGAGGCAGGGGACACGATGTTTTACCCAGGTTCGGGCCCTCTTGATGGAGGTAAAACCCTACGTCCTGCTTGATTAATATTGATGATATGGGTAGTACAAGAGTAGATCTACCACGAGATCAGAGAGGCTAAACCCTAGAAGCTAGCCTATGGTATGATTGTTGTTCTTCCTACGGACTAAAACCCTCCGGTTTATATAGACACCGGAGAGGGCTAGGGTTACACAGAGTCGGTTACAATGGTAGGAGATCTACATATCCGTATCGCCAAGCTTGCCTTCCACGCCAAGGAAAGTCCCTTCCGGACACGGGACGAAGTCTTCAATCTTGTATCTTTATAGTCTAGGAGTCCGGCCGAAGGTATAGTCCGGCTATCCGGACACCCCCTAATCCAGGACTCCCTCAGTCAGCGTCACTCTTCTTCTTGAAGATCCATTTATTCTCTATGGCCTGCCGATCATTGGGCAAGTCAACCAAAGTAAATACTTTGTTTTCATACATGGATCCCATCTCAGATTTCATGGCGTCAAGCCATCATGCGGAATCTGGGCTCATCATCACTTCCTCATAGTTCGTAGGTTCGTCATGGTCAAGTAACATGACTTCCAGAACAGGATTACCATACCACTCTGGTGCAGATCTTACTCTGGTTGACCTACGAGGTTCGGTAGTAACTTGATCAGAAGTTTCATGATCATCATCATTAGCTTCCTCACTTACTGGTGTAGGAATCCCTAGAACTGTTTTCAGTGATGAACTACTTTCCAATAAGGGAGAAGGTACAATTACCTCGTCAAGTTCTACTTTCCTCCCACTCACTTCTTTCGAGAGAAACTCCTTCTCTAGAAAGGATCCATTCTTAGCAACGAATATATTGCTTTCGGATCTCTGATAGAAGGTGTACCCAACAGTCTCCTTTGGGTATCCTATGAAGACACATTTCTCTGATTTGGGTTCGAGCTTATCAGGTTGAAGCTTTTTCACATTAGCATCGCAGCCCCAAACTTTAAGAAACGACAACTTGGGTTTCTTGCCAAACCACAGTTCATAAGGTGTTGTCTCGGCGGATTTAGATGATGCCCTATTTAACGTGAATGTAGCTGTCTCTAAAGCATAACCCCAAAATGATAGCGGTAAATCAGTGGGAGACATCATAGATCGCACCATATCTAGTAAAGTACGATTATGACGATCGGCCACACCATTATGTTGTGGTGTTCCAGTTGGCGTGAGTTGCGAAACTATTCCACATTGTTTCAAATGAAGTACAAACTCATAAATCAAATATTCGCCTCCATGATCAGATCGTAGAAACTTGATTTTCTTGTTACGATGATTTTCCACTTCACTCTGAAATTCTTTGAACTTTTCAAATGTTTCAGACTTATGTTTCATTAAGTAGATATACCCATATCTGCTCAAATCATTTGTGAAGGTGTGAAAATAACGATATCCGCCGCGAGCTTCAATGTTCATTGACCACATACATCGATATGCATGATTTCCAATAACTCTGTTGCTCGCTCCATTGTTCCAGAGAACGAAGTTTTAGTCATCTTGCCCATGAGGCATGGTTCACATGTACCAAGTGATTCATAATCAAGTGATTCCAGTAGTCCATCAGAATGGAGCTTCTTCATGCGCTTTACACCAATATGACCTAAACGGCAGTGCCACAAATAAGTTGCACTATCATTATCAACTATGCATCTTTTGGCTTCAATATGATGAACATGTGTATCACTACTATCAAGATTTAGTAAAAAATAGACCACTCATTAGAGGTGCATGACCATTGTAACGCCCCGGACACACCCGCCGGTGGTCGTTACTGCTGGCGGGATCTACACTAGCCCCGTAGATCAATACTAGTCTTTTCTACGCACTTTGTCCTCACTCATCTTTTGGCTTCAATATGATGAACATGTGTATCACTACTATCAAGATTTAGTAAAAAATAGACCACTCATTAGAGGTGCATGACCATTGTAACGCCCCGGACACACCCGCCGGTGGTCGTTACTGCTGGCGGGATCTACACTAGCCCCGTAGATCAATACTAGTCTTTTCTACGCACTTTGTCCTCACTCATCTTTTGGCTTCAATATGATGAACATGTGTATCACTACTATCAAGATTTAGTAAAAAATAGACCACTCATTAGAGGTGCATGACCATTGTAACGCCCCGGACACACCCGCCGGTGGTCGTTACTGCTGGCGGGATCTACACTAGCCCCGTAGATCAATACTAGTCTTTTCTACGCACTTTGTCCTCACTCATCTTTTGGCTTCAATATGATGAACATGTGTATCACTACTATCAAGATTTAGTAAAAAATAGACCACTCATTAGAGGTGCATGACCATTGTAACGCCCCGGACACACCCGCCGGTGGTCGTTACTGCTGGCGGGATCTACACTAGCCCCGTAGATCAATACTAGTCTTTTCTACGCACTTTGTCCTCACTCATCTTTTGGCTTCAATATGATGAACATGTGTATCACTACTATCAAGATTTAGTAAAAAATAGACCACTCATTAGAGGTGCATGACCATTGTAACGCCCCGGACACACCCGCCGGTGGTCGTTACTGCTGGCGGGATCTACACTAGCCCCGTAGATCAATACTAGTATTTTCTACGCACTATGTCCTCACTCATGCGCACCCAGGAGCAACTTCCCGGTCGATCACCCATCCTGACACTACTCCAAGCTGAGCACGCTTAACTTTGGAGTTCTGTTCGAATGGGTTACCGGAAAAGAAGGAATTCCTTATTGATATGAGTAGTCTATCATCCCTAATAAGCCAGGCCATCACATACACCCCCACTCAGAGGAACCGACGTCCTCGTCGGGCCACAGAACGTTCCCTCTTAGCACATACGTCTGTGCTTCCAGTCCAGTACATGTGCCATGCCGTGTGCCACGACGGGTCAAAATGTCATGAACAACATGACCACGCACCTGTCCGCAACCACCCGTGTAACCGCGAGGGTCGGCTCTGATACCAACTTGTAACGCCCCGGACACACCCGTCGGTGGTCGTTACTGCTGGCGGAATCTAGACTGGCCCCATAGATCAATACTAGTCTTTTCTGCGCACTTTGTCCTCACTCATGCGCACCCGGGAGCAACTTCCCGGTCGGTCACCCATCCTGACACTACTCCAAGCTGAGCACGCTTAACTTTGGAGTCCTGTCCGAATGGGCTACCGGAAAAGAAGAAATTCCTTATTGATATGAGTAGTCTATCATCCCTAATAAGCCAGGCCATCACAACCATAAAAGATATTACTCATATAAATAGAACAACCATTATTCTCTGATTTAAATGAATAACCGTCTCGCATCAAACAAGATCCAGATATAATGTTCATGCTCAACGCTGGCACCAAATAACAATTATTTAGGTCTAATACTAATCCCAAAGGTAGATGTAGAGGTAGCGTGCCGACGGCGATCACATAGACTTTGGAACCATTTCCCACGCGCATCGTCACCTCGTCCTTAGCCAATCTTCGCTTAATCCATAGCCCCTATTTTGAGTTGCAAATATTAGCAACTGAACCAGTATCAAATACCCAGGCATTACTACGAGCATTAGTAAGGTACACATCAATAACATTTATATCAAATATACCTTTCACTTTGCCATCCTTCTTCTCCGCCAAATACTTGGGGCAGTTCCGCTTCCAGTGTCCAGTTCCTTTGCAGTAGAAGCACTCTCTCTCAGGCTTAGGTCCAGACTTGGGTTTCTTCACTTGAGCAGTAACTGGCTTGTTGTTCTTCTTTAAGTTCCCCTTCTTCCCTTTACCCTTTTTCTTGAAACTGGTGGTCTTGTTGACCATCAACACTTGATGCTCCTTCTTGATTTCTACCTCCGCAGCCTTTAGCATTGCGAAGAGCTCAGGAATCGTCTTATCCATCCCTTGCATATTATAGTTCATCACGCAGCTCTTGTAGCTTGGTGGCAGTGATTGAAGAACTCTGTCAATGACACTATCATCAGGAAGATTAACTTCCAGCTGAGTCAAGTGGTTGTGGTACCCAGACATTCTAAGTATATGTTCACTGACAAAACTATTCTCCTCCGTCTTGCAGCTGTAGAACTTATTGGAGACTTCATATCTCTCAATCCGGGCATTTTCTTGAAACATTAACTTCAACTCCTGGAACATCTCAAATGCTCCATGACGTTCAAAACGTCGTTGAAGTCCCAGTTCTAAGCCGTAAAGCATGGCACACTGAACTATCAAGTAGTCATCAACTTTGCTCTGCCAGGTATTCATAACGCTGGCGTTGCTCCTGCAGTGGATTTGTCACCTAGCAGTGCTTCTAGGACGTAATTCTTCTGTGCAACAATGAGGATAATCCTCAAGTTATGGACCCAGTCCGTGTTGTTGCTACCATCATCTTTCAACTTAGCTTTCTCTAGGAACGCATTAAAATTCAACGGAACAACAGCACGGGCCATCTATCTACAACAACATAGACATGCAAAATACTATCAGGTACTAAGTTCATGATAAATTAAAGTTCAATTAATCAAATTACTTAAGAACTCCCACTTAGATAGACATATCTCTAATCATCTAAGTGATCACGTGATCCATATCAACTAAACCATGTCCGATCATCACGTGAGATGGAGTAGTTTTCAATGGTGAACATAACTATGTTGATCATATCTACTATATGATTCACGCTCGACCTTTCGGTCTCCAGTGTTCCGAGGCCATATCTGCATATGCTAGGCTCATCAAGTTTAACCCGAGTATTCTGCGTGTGCAAAACTGGCTTGCACCCATTGTATGTGAACGTCGAGCTTATCACACCCGATCATCACCTGGTGTCTCGGCACGACGAACTGTAGCAATCATGCATACTTAGGGAGAACACTTATACCTTGAAATTTAGTTAGAGATCATCTTATAATGCTACCATCGAACAAAGCAAAATAAGATGCATAAAGGATAAACATCATATGCAATCAATATAAGTGATATGATATGGCCATCATCATCTTGTGCCTTTGATCTCCATCTCCAAAGCACCGTCATGATCACCATCATCACCGGCTTGACACCTTGATCTCCATCGAAGCATCATTGTCGTCTCGCCAACTGTTGCTCCTACGACTATCGCTACCGCTTAGTGATAAAGTAAAGCAATTACATGGAGATTGCATTTCATACAATAAAGCGGCAACCATATGGCTCCTGCCAGTTGCCGATAACAGTGTTACAAAACATGATCATCTCATACAATAAAATTTAGCATCATGTCTTGACCATATCACATCACAACATGCCCTGCAAAAACAAGTTAGACGTCCTCTACTTTGTTGTTGAAAGTTTTACGTGGGTGCTATGGGCTGAGCAAGAACCGTTCTTACCTACGCATCAAAAACCACAACACGGTATAGTGATTGCTTTTTGATCTTCAGAAAGAACCCTGTTCATTGAATACGATTCAACTAAAGCTGGAGAAACAAACACCCACTAGCCACCTGTGTGCGAAGCACGTCGGTAGAACCAGTCTCGCGTAAGCGTACGTGTAATGTTGGTCTGGGCCACTTCATCCAACAATGCCACTGAATCAAGAATCAACTAGTGACGGCAAGCAATATCTATATACCCACGCCAGAACTCCTTGTGTTCTACTCATGCATATAACATCTACGCATAAACCTAGCTCGAATGCCACTGTTTGGGAACACAATAATTTCAAAAAATTCCTACGCACACGCAAGATCATGGTGATGCATAGCAAAGAGAGGGGAGAGTATCGTCTATGTACCCTCGTAGACCATAAGCGGAAGCGTTATTACAACGCGGTTGATGTAGTCGTACGTCTTCACGATCGACCGATCTAGCACCGAAGGTACGACACCTCCACGATCTGCACACATTCAGCTCAGTGACGTCCCGCGAACTCACGATCTAGTAGAGCTTTGGGGGAGAGTTTCGTTAGCACGATGGCGTGACGACGGTGATGCTACCGGAACAGGGCTTCACCTAAGCACCGCTATGATATAACCGAGGTGGATTATGGTGGAGGGGGCACCGCACACAGCTAAAGATCAATGATCAACTTGTGTGTCCATGGGGTACCCCCCTCCCCCATATATAAAGGAGTGGAGGAGGGGGAGGGGACTGGCCTCTCTAGGCGCGCACAAGGGAGTCCTACTCCCATCGGGAGTAGGATTCTCCCCCTTTCCGTTGTTTGGTTTTAGGAGAGAAGGAAGGAGGAGGACGAAGGAAGGAAAGGGGGGTCGGCCCCCCTCCCAATTCGGATTGGGCTTGGGGGCACCCCCAACTTTGCTTCTTCTCCCTCTCTTCCACTAAGGCCCAATAAGGCCGATACACCTCCTGGGGGGTTCCGGTAACCTCCCGGTACTCCGGTATACTCCCGATTTCACCCGGAACCATTCCAATGTCCAAACATAGGCTTCTAATATATCGATCTTTACGTATCGACCATTTCGAGACTCCTTGTCATGTCCGTGATCAAATACGGGACTCTGAACTACCTTCAGTACATCAAAACACATAAACTCGTAATACCGATTGTCACTGAATGTTAAGCATGCGGACCCTACAGGTTCGAGAACTATGTAGACATGACCGAGACATGTCTTCGGTCAATAATCAATAGCAGAACCTGGATGCTCATATTGGCTCCTACATATTCTACGGAGATCTTTATCGGTCAAACCGCATAACGGTATACCTTACTAATGCTCATAGTAGAGCCTGGGTTTTTGATATTGGTTCAGTTGCTAATATTTGCAACTCGAAACAGGGGCTACAGATTAAGCAAAGATTGGCTAAGGACGAGGTGACGATGCATGTGGGAAATGGTTCGAAAGTCGATGTGATCGCCGTCGGCACGCTACCTCTACATCTACCTTCGGGGTTAGTTCTAGAACTGAATCATTGTTATTTGGTGCCAACGTTAAGCATGAACGTTATATCTGGATCTTGTTTGATGCGAGACGGTTATTCATTTAAATCAGAGAATAATGGTTGTTCTACTTATATGAGTAATATCTTTTATGGTCATGCACCCTTGATGAGTGGTCTATTTTTACTAAATCTTGATAGTAGTGATACACATATTTATAGTATTTAAGCCAAAAGATATAAGTATAATAATGATAGTGCAACTTATTTGTGGAACTGCCGTTTGGGTCATATTGGTGTAAAGCGCATGAAGAATCTCCATACTGATGGACTTTTGGAATCACTTGATTATGAATCACTTTATGCTTGCGAACCATGCCTCATGGGCAAGATGACTAAGACTCCGTTATCCGGAACAATGGAACGAGCAATAGACTTATTGGAAATAATACATACTGATGCATGCGGTTCGATGAGTGTTGATGATCGTGGCGGGTATATCTACTTGATGAAACATAAGTTTAAAACATTTTAAAAGTTCAAAGAATTTCAGAGAGAAGTGGAAAATTATCGTAACAAGAAAATAAAGTTTCTACGATCTGATCGTGGAGGAGAATATTTGAGTTACAAGTTTGGTCTTCATTTAAAACAATGCGGAATAGTTTCGCAACTCACGCCACCTGGAACACCACTGCGTAATGGTGTGTCCGAACATCGTAACCGAACTTTATTAGATATGGTGCAATCTATGATGTCTCTTACTGATTTACCGCTATCGTTTTGGGGTTGATAGAGGCTAAGGTGTCCCGATGTTTCGATGAGATGGTGGCTATCGTTTTCTGTGGGAGTCGACCTTGACGATCCGACTACGAACGTGCGAGACGTCGCGCCTTAGCAATCGCTAAACCAACTTCCGAGGGTTATTGACCACGCCGGAGCACGATCAACCTGACCACGAGGGTCTATTTCCTGCGAGCAAAAACGACGAACAAGCAAGAAACTGAGATTGCAATCGGGATATTGCGAATATAAGATGAAAGCTTTATTGATCAAGGTGGGGTTATGTGACGTCTTGGTCTGGTCGTTGGACACAAACGAAGTACGCGAAGTTGCAGCTATGGCAAACTTTTAATCTAAACAAAACCCAAAGTCTAAACGACGCCCTAAGGGCTGTATATATGGAGGAAGAGGGAGGAATTTCGTGGCCCTTGAGGGTGGGGTCCGAAACCAACCCTAACTCTTGTTTCCCCACACATACGGACTCTAAAAATAGCCTATACTTAAGTATTTCGAAATTACATGGGCCTGGCCCATTAATAAGGTGACGCAGCACCTAGAATAGCCTATGGACGAATATTATGAAGTGGCATCTTGTATATTTCGTCCAAGGCTTCATGCACTCCTTATGGCGGCTTCAAAGTCCTGAAAATCATCACTTGTAACTCCGTTCTTGATCCCCTTGCGCATGCCATCAACTCCATGCGTGTTCTTGCTCCAATGTTCATCCTTCTCCAAGCTAGGCCCTTCATTTGTAAGAAAAACAAATGTATCCAATTTAGGCAGCATCATAATCTCATGAACATTAGAATCATTAAGAAACGAAAGTACCTAGTAATTTAATTGGCGTGCGCGAGCTCTAGTAATTGCTCCAGTATATGTAACAGTAGGGGCTGTGGATGTAACAATGGTATTGATGTCCTCATCATCCTCCCCTTCTTGAAATGAAGTCGTCCTCGACGGAAGCGCATCTTCCTCACCCAAATAAGGCTTCAAATCTGCAATGTTAAAAGTGGGACTAACCCCAAAATCTACAGGTAGCTCAAGTTTATATGCATTATCATTTACTTTCTCTAACACCTTAAAAGGACCATCAGCGCATGGCATTAGCTTTGATTTGCGTAGATTAGGAAATCTATCTTTACGCAAATGTAACCAAACAAGATCTCCAGGCGCAAACACAACATGTTTTCTACCCTTATCTCCAGCAAGTTTATATTTAGCATTCATACGCTCAATGTTTTCCTTAGTTAACTCATGCATTTTTAAAATCAATTCAGAACGTTCTTTAGCATCAAAATTAACCTTCTCCGAAGATGGAAGAGGCAACAAATCAATAGGTGCACGAGGTAGGAAACCATACACAATTTCAAAAGGGCACATCTTAGTAGTAGAATGCAATGAGCGATTATAAGCAAATTCAATATGAGGCAAGCATTCTTCCCACATTTTCTTGTTATTCTTCAAAACAGCCCTAAGCATAGTAGACAATGTTCTATTGACTACTTCAGTTTGTCCATCAGTTTTGGGGTGACAAGTAGTACTAAAAAGCAGCTTAGTCCCCAACTTAGCCCATAAACATCTCCAAAAGTGGCTAAGAAATTTAGTATCACGATCTGAAACAATAGTATTTGGCACACCATGTAAGCGAATAATTTCACGAAAGAACAAATCAGCAACATTAACAGCATCATCACTTTTATGACATGGTATAAAGTGTGCCATTTTCGAGAACCTATCCACGACAACAAATATGCTATCCCTCCCCTTCTTTGTTCGAGGTAAACCTAAAACAAAGTCCATAGATATATCCTCCCAAGGAACACTAGGTACTGGCAAAGGCATATATAAACCATGAGGATTGAGTCGTGGCTTAGCTCTTTGACATGTAGTGCAGCGAGCAACAAAACGCTCAACATCCCGTCTCATCTTTGGCCAGAAGAAATGTGTAGCAAGTATATCCTCCGTCTTCTTGATGCCAAAGTGTCCCATTAATCCTCCTCCATGCGCCTCCTGCAACAACAAAAGACGAACGGAGCTAGCTGGAATGCATAGCATGTTAGCACGAAACACAAATCCATCGTTAAGAACGAACTTGTTCCAAGTTCTCCCTTCCTTACAATTCTGCAATACATCTTTAAATTCAGCATCATGAACATATTGATCTTTGATGGTCTCCAAACCAAATATTTTAAAGTCAAGTTGTGAAAGCATAGTATAACGACGAGACAAGGCATCAGGAATAACATTTTCTTTACCCTTCTTGTGTTTAATCACATAAGGGAAAGTCTCAATGAATTCAACCCATTTAGCATGTCTACGGTTCAGTTTAGCTTGAATTTTAATGTGTTTCAAAGATTCATGATCAGAATGTATAACAAATTCCTTGGGCCATAAATAATGTTGCCATGTTTCTAAGGTCCGAACAAGAGCATATAATTCTTTATCATAAGTAGAATAGTTCATACTAGGCCCACTCAATTTTTCAGACAAGTATGCAACAGGTTTTCCATCTTGTAATAACACACCTCCTAATCCAATTCCACTAGCATCACATTCAAGCTCAAAAGTCTTATTGAAATTAGGAAGTTGGAGTAAAGGAGCATGTGTCAACTTATCTTTCAAAACCGTGAAGGATTCTTCCTGTGCGGTACCCCAAACAAAAGGCACATCCTTCTTTGTAAGCTCGTTGAGAGGTGCAGCAATGGTGCTGAAATCTCTAACAAAACGCCTATAGAAACCAGCGAGGCCAAGGAAACTCCTCACTTGTGTGACCGTTTTGGGCTGCGGCCAACTCTCAATAGCTTCAATCTTGGCTTTATCAACTTCAATTCCCTGTGGAGTAACAACATAGCCAAGAAAAGATACTTGGTCGGTGCAAAAGGTGCACTTTCCAAGGTTTCCAAACAAACGTGCATCACGTAGAGCAATAAAAACAGCACGTAAATGTTCCAAATGTTCCTCCAAAGATTTGCTATAAATCAATATGTCATCAAAGTAAACTACCACAAATCGTCCAATGAAAGCACGTAAAACTTCGTTCATTAACCTCATGAAAGTACTAGGTGCATCAGTTAACCCAAAAGGCATGACTAACCACTCATATAATCCAAACTTAGTTTTAAATGCTGTTTTCCATTCATCACCCAATTTCATACGAATTTGATGGTATCCACTACACAAATCAACTTTGGAGAATATTGTAGAGCCACTCAATTCATCAAGCATATCATCTAGCCTAGGAATAGGATGACGATAACGAATTGTAATATTATTAATTCCTCTACAATCAACGCACATACACGACGTACCATCCTTTTTCGGCACTAAAATGATAGGAACAGCACAAGGACTAAGGGATTCGCGTATATAACCTTTGTCGAGCAGTTCTTGTACTTGACGCATAATCTCCTTCGTCTCCTCTGGATTGGTACGGTATGGTGCACGGTTGGGTAGCGAAGCACCGGGTATTAAGTCAATTTGATGCTCAATATCTCGAATAGGTGGTAATCCCGGTGGCACGTCTTGTGGAAAGACGTCAGCGAACTCCTGCAAAATGTTAGTGACAGCAGGGGGCAAAGAGGAAGGCACGTCCTCGAATGAAAATAATGCCTCTTTGCACACAAAAGCATAGCAAACAGATTTGCTGAAATCTAGCTCATCAATATCAGATTTGGTGGCAAGTAAACATGCACTTTTCAATTTAATTTCAGAAACAACAGTAGATGGTTTATTATTAGGCTTCATTTGGTGCTCAAATTCTTTTGCCACAATCTGATTTTCACTCTTATTTGTCTCCTGTTTTGCTTTATTAGCTCTATTAATATCATCTTTCAAAATGGAATCAGGAGTCATAGGAAGCAAAGTAATATTTTTATCGTTATGAACAAGAGTATACTGATTGTTTCTACCATAGTGTACAGAATTTTTATCAAATTGCCATGGTCTACCAAGTAATAAGGAACATGCTTGCATAGGTACCACATCACAATCAACATAATCAGCATATGTAGAGATACTAAAATGCACGCGAACAGTACGTGTTACCTTAACCTTGCCGCTGTTGTTGAACCATTGGATGTAGTAAGGATGTGGATGTGGTCTTGTGGTGAGAGATAGCTTCTCCACCATCTCCATGCTAGCCAAGTTATTGCAGCTCCCTCCATCTATGATCACGCGAACAGAACGTTCCTTCACAACTCCCTTTGTATGGAACAAATTATGCCTCTGATTTTGCTTAGCTTGTGTAACCTGCACACTCAAAACACGTTGAGCAACTAAACATTCATACCTGTCAGCATCTTCAGGAGCCATGTATTGCGTCTCATGATCAGAATCGTCTCCACCGTGTTCGTCATGTGTAATAAGAGCCAAAGTCTCCTCATCATAGTCACTAGCAGACTCATACCCACCATCCTCAGTAACAATCATCACACGCTTAGATGGGCATTCTCTCGCATAATGACCTCCACCCTTGCAACGTCGACAAATAATATCATGTGTTTGCCCTGTTGATGCCATGGATGAAGAAGAGCTCTTTGCAGGCCCAGAAGGTGTGCTCTTGGCAGATAGTGGTGATTGTGCCTGCTTTATTGTATCATGGTTGGAGGTGGTAGCCGACGGAGGCGCCGGTGTAGCAGAACGTGTGGAAGTAGATGATGCACGTGGTGTCCATGATGAAGGTCGACCTGCAGAAAAGTTAGTCCGCGCCAATGCCTGTCGATCCTGCACTTCACGTTCAGCTTTACAAGCAAGATGGAATAAACGAGTGATATTAGTATACTCCTTATACTCTAGAATCGTCTGAATCTCTCTATTTAATCCACCCATAAAACGTGCAAGCATAGCTTCATTCTCCTCAACAATACCACATCGAATCATGCCAGTTTGTAATTCCTGATAATATTCTTCTACAGAATTTTTTCCCTGTCTTAAGCGCTGCAATTTTTGAAGTAATTCACGTTGATAATATGGTGGAACCCAACGAGTACGCATAGCAGTTTTCAAAGCAGCCCAAGTAGCCGGAATAGGATATAATCTACAATGCTCAGACCACCAAACACATGCAAAACTAGTGAAAGCACAAATAGCAGCAGGAACACGTCTCTCCTCGGGATATAGTAAACATGTAAATCGTTGTTCAGTTTCTAACTCCCAAGTAAGATATATATCAGGAACATATCTACCCTCAAATGGTGGAATATTCAATTTTAGTTTAGGGAGATGGTCATGATCTCGTACCTGAGGGTGAGCCCTACCATTGCCATTATTTGCATGTGGACGACCTGGTGGTTGCTGTGCTGTTGGTGGCACGCAGTTATGATTTTGATCAACCTCATCCTCATAATCTCCCACATAAGCATCCTCCTCCACATCAGCAGTAGGAGCCACAGAAGTATCAACAGCAGCACCAGCAGTTTGGCCCGACTGAAGAGGGACACGGCTCGCTCGGCGGAGGGCTGTTTCCCGACGTGGAGGTAGTCGGTGTTGTTGCTGTTGTTGCAGAGGTGCGGCAGGAGCAGCCGGTGGTGGTGGTGGAAAACGCGACAGCAATTCAGCAAACTTGTTATCGAGCTTTGTTTCAAACGTCTTCTCCATGCCATCTATCTTCTCCATGGCCTCTTCAAATCTGTTTATCACATCTTGCACCTGTCCATTCATCATTTGCTGAAACGTATCATGAAGCTCCTTGTTCGTCAAGTTCTCCCAGTCAGTCTCGTCGGCTTGTGATCCTGGCATGGTTAGCAGCAATAGAAACACACAAGAATATGATCCTACAGACTACTAACAAGTGGTGGTGGTGGCGGGTGTCACAAATCCGTCAAGCAAATCTCAAATTCTTACCAGTTCTTACCCAGCAGCAGGCGGTGATCTGCAACCGTTGTAGTCAAAAACTCTCAAAAGCTTGGATAGAGCGATTGCCAGGGAGAGTCAAACGCACGACGTAGATGTATGTGGAGCTGGGAAGGCTTATAGTATGGTAGCAAAAAGGGTCAGCAATAATCAATTCAGAGATGCAAAGTTGAATAAACGCTCAACGACGGTACTGTGCTGGTCCTAGGCTAGACCGTTCTAGAGACGCGAGCCTAGAACACTAACAAAATCACGGCACTGCTCGTAAATAAGGGAAAAGCACACTCTGGAACTTTTTTTTCGCTCTTTATTTTTTTTTGCGCTCCTTTCTTTTTTTTGCGAAAAATCACTATAATGGCGAGTGTCTCAAAACTCTTCCCTCGTCAAACTGATAGGATGGGCACGAAAATTTTTTTTTCACTTTTTTTTTCGGAAATCAGGGCAGCGATGACGAAAAAGTGCGACAAAAAATCACTATGATGGCACGTGGCTCAAAAGACTCAGAAAAGCCTAAAAATAGGATAGGGAAAAAAATTTGCCCGTGAAAATTTTGGCCTAAAAACTGCTCAAAAGACTCTGGAATTTTTTTTCCGAGACCTACGCAGGCAAGGAAACACGACTCGGAATTTAGATTGATCTCAAGAACAAACCTAATATGAGAAGAACTCGGATTGGTGGTGGATATATGGTTGTGGTATATGGCAGCGGTGGTGGTATATGGTAGCGGTGGTGGTATATGGATAGAGATTGGTGGTGGTATATGGATACGGATTGGTAGTGGTATATGGATATGGATTCAGAGCGGTGGCGGATAAGCAAAAGTGGTAGATGGGCGATGATGATGGTGCGGCGGCGGCGTGACAACTTGTGACCAGAACTCGAAACTCTAAAAGACTAGACTCTAAGACCAGCAACTTGACACGACGATGCAACCGCAAATTCAACAAAGCAAAAACCCTAAAAAGATTATGCAAAGGCTCAGATTGGTTCGGATATGATGAACTAACCCTAATTTTTTTGTGTGGCTTTTTTTTTCGTGCACTGCAGGTATGAAGAACAGACTCGATCTAATCTACGAAAAACTGTAAAAATCTCACCGAGCAACCTGGAAATCTGATACCACTTGATAGAGGCTAAGGTGTCCCGATGTTTCGATGAGATGGTGGCTATCGTTTTCTGTGGGAGTCGACCTTGACGATCCGACTACGAACGTGCGAGACGTCGCGCCTTAGCAATCGCTAAACCAACTTCCGAGGGTTATTGACCATGCCGGAGCACGATCAACCTGACCACGAGGGTCTATTTCCTGCGAGCAAACGACGAACAAGCAAGAAACTGAGATTGCAATCGGGATATTGCGAATATAAGATGAAAGCTTTATTGATCAAGGTGGGGTTCTGTGACGTCTTGGTCTGGTCATTGGACACAAACGAAGTACGCGAAGTTGCAACTATGGCGAATTTTTAATCTAAACAGAACCCAAAGTCTAAACGACGCCCTAAGGGCTGTATATATGGAGGAAGAGGGAGGAATTTCGTGGCCCTTGAGGGTGGGGTCCGAAACCAACCCTAACTCTTGTTTCCCCACACATACGGACTCTAAAAATAGCCTATACTTAAGTATTTCGAAATTACATGGGCCTGGCCCATTAATAAGGTGACGCAGCACCTAGAATAGCCTATGGACGAATATTATGAAGTGGCATCTTGTATATTTCGTCCAAGGCTTCATGCACTCCTTATGGCGGCTTCAAAGTCCTGAAATCATCACTTGTAACTCCGTTCTTGATCCCCTTGCGCATGCCATCAACTCCATGCGTGTTCTTGCTCCAATGTTCATCCTTCTCCAAGCTAGGCCCTTCATTTGTAAGCAAAACAAATGTATCCAATTTAGGCAGCATCATAATCTCATGAACATTAGAATCATTACCATGAAACGAAAGTACCTGGTAATTTAATTGGCGTGCGCGAGCTCTAGTAATTGGTCCAGTATATGTAACAGTAGGGGCTGTGGGTGTAACAATGGTATTGATGTCCTCATCAGTTATGCTTTAGAGACGGCTACATTCACATTAAATAGGGCACCACCGAAATCCGTTGAGATGACACCTTATGAACTGTGGTTTGGCAAGAAACCCAAGTTGTC
Organism: Triticum urartu; assembly: GCF_003073215.2. Classification (NCBI taxonomy): domain Eukaryota; kingdom Viridiplantae; phylum Streptophyta; class Magnoliopsida; order Poales; family Poaceae; genus Triticum; species Triticum urartu. The sequence continues at coordinate 310,534,621 of NC_053028.1, read as the reverse complement.
GTTTCTTAAAGTTTGGGCCTGCGATGTTGATGTGGAGCATCCCAACGCCATCCCCATGCACCTACCTACGTCTCGTACGACACCACTTGGACCAATGACAAGAGCCCGAGCGAAGGCTATCGAAGATAAGGTGAACTCACACCTCTCCGAACTACCACTTTCTATGCATGAGAATTAGCTACTACCTCAGCGAAAACCCTACGTGTGACTAGATGCTTGGAGGAAAACCACGGACCAACTACACTCAACGGACAAGACGGTGAGAACGCCAAGCTCAAGGTACAAGAGGAAGGACAGCTCAAAGCTCCTAGGCTCGGGACGACCGACGAACCCGGGACGTCCGACGACCTCCAGGCTCCAGACGTCCAACCCTCTCCGGACGACCGCCACACCCACACCCGAGCTGAAACTACGGACTTCCGAAGCCTTCCGGACGACCGATGCCCCAGACTTCCGACCCCGACCGGACGTCCGGCCGAGGCCCACCCGAGCCGAATCTACGGACGTCCGACGAGCACCGGACGTCCAGACCCTCGCGAGCCTCCGGACGACCGGTGACTCCCGGACGTCCGACGCCTGTGTGCTGTTTATGTGTTGGGCCGCAGCCCATGTACACATTCGCCCACCTAGACTATATATACTCTTCTCCTACCTATGTTTTAGGGTTAGCATTGGTTTAGCTCATATTAGAGATAGAGCATTGCTCATCCACATCGTATCTACTCCACGAGAGAGACCGCGGCCCCTCCTCGGAGAAGATCCCTTTGGATTCAATACCTCCTTGTGGAGAAGATCATCAAGACCTCCTCACAAAGAAGATCGTTACCTTTGTATCATCCCTAGTTGACCGTGGATCGCGTAATCTCTTATGTACTCGAGGATCTAGCATATGTGTGACTATTTCTTGTTGGTTTAGTGTTTCTCTCGTGTTTTCCCTCATGTTCTTCATGGGATCCGCTCCTTTCGTGAAAGATCGGCCCCTAGGGTTCCTACCCTACATCATCTTGGTATCTAGAGCCATGTTGATCACGATTTCGGAGCCTCCCCATTGTGTTTCTAGCCTTGTTTTTGTTGTTTATGTCCCTAATTCCAAAATTCCCCACAAAAATAGCCCCAATTTTTTTGTGATTTGTTGGTGTGTTGAAATTTTGTTGGATTTGATACGTGGATTTGCTTTTCCTTGAGTGTTCTAGCTTTTCACCCCTTTCCCCAACCTTTCCATCCACAAAATCGCCCAGATTTGTCCTATTTCTCCTCATCCACCATGTCCACAAGCTGTTCATCCCGTGCCCGAAAATCGCCCAGGCACCGGACGTCCGACAGTCTCCGGACGTCCGACGACCGAACGACCATGAAAGCCCGGATGTCCGGCGTTCCCTGACGAAACTGAATTTTCTTTAGTTTGGTCACCACCACCACCCCACTTCCGCATACGCACTCCCACCACCTATACACCATCACCACTTCCGCATACCACAACCATTGCTTACCCGTTTCGCACTCCGACACGTTTTGCCACTTCGAGCTTTGAGAATTTGAGTTGCGGTTCCGTGTCCTATTGTGTTTCGGCTATGTAGGTACGGTTCGACATCAACATCACCACCACTCATCTTCGCCACGGACGCATCATCAACAACGACCACCTCGACTACATCTTGGTATTCGTGACACCATTTTGACACCATACCGTATGCAAGAAACGGTAACATCATCTTGGTATTGGATACATCATTCTTGCCATTACATTGATAGCCATCATAGCCTTACTCCTTTGCGTCGCTTACACATCGAGACTAGCCTTTGAGTATTTCTGGCAACGTGACTTGTGCACATTAGTGATCATACTTCCCATAGCATACATACATCATTGGTGCATATCTTGCTATCATCTCTTGTGTCACAAGGTTGACACAATTGCTATCTTGGTTCGTGAAGCATTGCATGAGAAAAGAACTCAAACAACAAAGAGACAAACAAGCTTCTAAGCAAAAGGGAACGATAAGAAAAGAGATTTTAAGAAAGAACCATAGCATCATACAACATTAAGATTGTCATACTAGATCATCTTGGATCATAGCATCGAAACACCATACATAGAGCATTGGTTTAGCTCATATTAGAGATAGACCATTGCTCATCCACATCAGATCTACTCCACAAGAGAGACCGCGGCCCCTCTTCGGAGAAGATCCCTTTCGATTCAAGACCTCCTTGTGGAGAAGATCATCAAGACCTCCTCACGGAGAAGACCGTTACCTGTATCGTCCCTAGTTGACCGTGGATCGAGTAATCTCTTATGTACTCGAGGATCTAGCAGATGTGTGACTATTTCTTGTTGGTTTAGTGTTTCTCTCTTGCTTCCCCTTGTGTTTCCCCTCGTGTTTTCCATCGTGTTTTTCGCGGGATCCGCTCCTTTCGTGAAATATCGGCCCCTAGGGTTCCTACCCTACATCATCTTGGTATCTAGAGCCACGTTGATCACGATTTCAGAGCCTCCCTGTTGTGTTTCTAGCCTTGTTTTTGTTGTTTTTGTCCCTAAGTCGAAAATTCCCCACAAAAACAGCCCCAAATTTTTTTTGTGATTTGTTGGTGTGTTGAAATTTTGTTGGATTTTGATCCGTGGATTTGCTTTTCCTTGAGTGGATCTAGCTTTTCACCTCTTTCCCCACCCTTTCCATCCACAAAATCGCCCAGATTTGTCCTATATCTCCTCATCAACCACGTCCACGAGCTGTTCATCCCGTGCCCGAAAATCTCCTGGGCACCGGATGTCCGACAGTCACCGGATGTCTGACGACTGGACGACCGTAAAAGCCTGGATGTCCGGCGTTCCCTGAAGAAACTGAATTTTCTTCAGTTTGGTCACCACCACCGCCCCACGTCCGCATACGCACTCCCACCACCTATAAACCATCACCACTTCCGCATACCACAACCATTGCTTACCCGGTCGCACTGCGACACGTTTTCCCCCTTCGAGCTTTGAGAATTTGAGTTGCGGTTCCGTGTCCTATTGTGTTTCGGCTATTCAGGTACGGTTCGACATCAACATGAATGCCGCTCATCTTCGCCACGGACGCGTGATCAACATCTTGGTATTCGTGACACCATTTTGACACCATACCGTATGCAAGAAACGGTAACATCATCTTGGTATTGGATACATCATTCTTGCCATTACATTGATAGCCATCATAGCCTTAGTACTTTGCATCGCTTACCCATCGAGACTAGCCTTTGAGTATTGCCGGCAACGTGACTTGTGCACATTAGTGATCATACTTCCCATAGCATACATACATCATTGGTGCATATCTTGGTATCATCTCTTGTGTCACAATGTTGTCATCGCATACACAATTGCTATCTTGGTTCGTGAAGCATTGCATGAGAAAAGAGTTCAAACAACAAAGAGCCAAACATGCTTTTAAGAAAAAGGGAACGATAAGCAAAGAACTTTTAAGAAAGAACCATAGCATAATACAACATTAAGATTTTCATACTAGATTATCTTGGATCATAGCATCGAAACACCATACATAGAGCATTGGTTTAGCTCATATTAGAGATAGAGCATTGCTCATCCATATCAGATCTACTCCATGAGAGAGACCACGGCCCCTCTTTGGAGAAGATCCCTTTGTATTCAAGACCTCCTTGCGGAGAAGATCATCAAGACCTCCTCACGGAGAAGACCGTTACCTATATCGTCCCTAGTTGACCGTGGATTGCATTATCTCTTATGTACTCGAGGATCTAGAATATGTGTGACTAATTCTTGTTGGTTTAGTGTTTCTCTCATGTTTCCCCTTGTGTTTCCCCTCGTGTTTTCCCACGTGTTCTTCGTGTTTTTGCGGGATCCACTCCGATAGAAGTCGTTGCATTTTTGCTTAGTAGGTTGTGCACTAGTCTTCGTATCCGCCTATTGTGCAATCGTGCTAGCATCTCTCTAGTGTTGTGCAACAAGAGCATTTTTGTGCATTCCACATTTTGGCTCACCCTTGGTTGCACGAACCCACTTATCTCTTGGCGTGTGTGTTTCCGTGTACCTTATATTGCTTGGTCTACTTGTTGCATTGCAAACTTGCAAATCTTTTCCAACATTATTGAAGCTCACTAACATTTGCATCAAATTTTGTGCCACCATCCTAACCAAGCTCCACCATGTGTAGGTGTGAGAAACCGACAAGAATTGGTACCAATTGTGCTATTTCCTTGTTCCACATTGGAGTGGTCATTGATCCACCTTCAAATTCGGTCAAGGTACATTTGGTATACGTTCTTCTCTTTCTCCCACTCACATATTTCTATTGGAATGACGGATAGGCCAAGTACTTCTACCAACCCACTCTTCATCGAGCAAGACGACGGCATGAACTCCTATGTCACCAAGAGCCACCTCTTTGGTGCACAACATGCTTTGCATCAAGAGCAACAAGCAATGAGCGAACGCATCGACAACCTCGCCGCTGACTTGCGACTCTCTGAGCAACATAAAAGGGACTACTTCGACCACAAGCTCGACGATCACAAGCAAGAGAACGACGCAAGAATGGACGAGATTCGTGCTTTGTTGCTCAACCACTCTTCTTCCACTTCATCCTCATCAAGATGGAGCTGCTCAAGTCGACACTCCGGCTTCACCCTCTCTGGTTCAAGTACACCGACATCGAACACTCTTTGCCGTGCCGTGCGCAACGATCGTCAAGCAAGCCTCAATCCTCTACGCGACACCGACTCTCAAGAGCACCGACACCGTCAAAATCAAGCTGCCTTTGCACAAGCACGAGAACGGCAACGCCAACGCCAACATGAAGAGGAAGAGCGAGCGCTTCTACACCAAGAAGCACAAGATGCCGAGGCACAACGTCAAGTGTAATGATTGCGAGATGTTCAAGCACTTGAGGCGCAACAAGCCCTCCAAGATTCCAGTCGAGCCGTAGCCAACCGAGGCTGACAAGCTCGTGAACATGAAGAAGCACTTCACGTAGAAGCTCACGAACGAAGATTCCAAGCTCGCGTGCAACGTCAAGCTCGACAAGTTCCTACACAAGCTCACCAAGGACATCAAGTTCACCAAGAGCATGAAGACAATGGGAATCCTCCATGAAAAGAGCAACACGAGGTCGACAAACCTCCTCGCCAAGAGCAACACGAGCTTGGCAATCCTCAACAACTTGGGCGTCATCATCCCCGACCCCAACACAATAAGGAGCAACGCTATGGCAAGCTAAAGTTCACCATGCCCAAGTTTTTCGGAAGCAATGATCCCGAAGAGTACATATCATGGTCATTGAAGGTTGACAAAATCTTCCGCTTGCACAACTATGAAGAAGAGAAGAAGATCGCTATGGCATCACTTGAGTTCCAAGACTATGTCCTCATTTGATGGGAACAAGTCATCGAGCTCCGTGAAGCAAGAGCTGAACCACCCATCACTACTTGGGCGCAAATGAAGGATGTCATGAGAGCATGCTTCGTGCCTACCTACTACAACCGTGACCTCTTCAAGAAACTCCAACTACTCAAGCAAGGAACCAAGAGCGTTGAAGAGTACTACAAGGAGATGGAGATTGCCATGATAAGAGCCAACGTCACGGAAGATGATGAGCAAACTATGGCACGTTTCTTGAATGGACTCAACCATCCTATCAAGAAGATCGCCGACTTCCAACCATACTCGAACCTCATCGAGCTAGTGCATCAAGCTACCAAAGCGGAACTCCAAGTGCAAGATGACTTCAAATATGCCAAGTTCTCTTCCAAGTCATATGGTTTCTCCAACACCCAAGCTTCAATGACTCCAGCACTGCCTTCATCAACAAAACCTTCTACAAGCAACGTCGACAAGTCGAGTTACAAGAAAACTTATTCAACCCCAACTCATCCTCCTACAATGAGCAACTTAAAGCCGAGAGCTTCATCATAATCCACCCCAATCGATGAGACCGTCAAGACAAGTTCCTTCAAATGCTTCACATGCGGAGGCCGAGGCCACAAGTCCTATGAGTGCACCAACAAGTGGACCATGATCCTGAACAACGACGACACTTATGACTCAATGAGTGAAGGAGAAATGGAAGCCCTTAAGCAAGTGGCCCTACACCGGCAAGTGAACGATGAAGAAGAACAAGTCTTTTGTGATGAAGATTCAAGTCCCGCTCTAGTTGTCTCCAAGGTCTTGACTCTTCAACGTCATAAAGAAGAAGACCAAAGATGCCATATCTTTCATACCAAAGACGGAATCAATGGAAGGTCCGTCAAGGTCATCATCGATGGAGGGAGTTGTCATAACCTCGCAAGTGAAGAACTTTGCTCCAAGCTCCAATTGCCCAAGATGAAGCACCCACATCCCTACAAAGTTCAATGGCTTAGCGACTCCGGCACTATCCAGGTCGAGCATCGAGTACAAGTCTCCTTCAAAATTGGTGCCTACGAAGACACTTTGGAGTGTGACGTCGTTCCAATGACCGTTTGCCATCTCTTCTTGGACGCCCATGGCAATTTGATAGAGGTGTCATCCACAACGGCCGAACTAACCACTACATCTTCAAGATGAAAGGAAAGGAGTATGTACTTCGACCTATGTCTCCAAGCCAAGTGATCGCCGACAAGCAAGCCACCCATCATGGAGAGAATAGTGAGAGAGCGAACCACCAAAAAGAGAGTGAGCGCCACAAGCCCAAACCGAGGGCCTCCACGATGAGCGACAACAAGAACTTAGTTCTATTTGCCACCAAAAATGAGATAAGAGGAGTGTGTAAGAATCCATCTAGTGTCCTACACTATGTACTTTTGTGCAATGACAACGCAACACAAGCTAACACCTCTCACGCTCTACCTTTAGTGTTGTATTCTCTTTTGCAGGAATTTCAAGATATTTTCCCTAACGAGCTACCTCCGGGACTACCTCCACTACGAGGCATCGAGCACCGCATCGAACTCATCCCCGGAGCACCTCTTCCGAACAAAGCTCCATACTGCGTCAACCCCGAAGAAACCAAAGAAATCCAAAGGCAAGTAAAACATCTCATAGACCATGGACATGTGCGTGAAAGTTTGAGCCCTTGTGCCGTCCCGGTCATTCTTGTGCCAAAAAGAGACGGTAGCTTTCGCATGTGCTCCGATTGTATACCTATCAATGCTATCCCCATTCGCTATAGGTATCCCATTCCACGCCTTGATGATATGCTTGATGAACTTAGTGGTGCCACTATATTTTCCAAAATTGATCTTAAAATTGGATACTATCAAATCCGCATACAAGAGGGTGATGAATGGAAAACCGCTTTCAAAACCAGGTTTGGGTTGTATGAGTGGTTAGTCATGCCTATGGGTCTATCAGAAGCACCGGGTACTTTTATGCGTCTTATGAATCATGTCTTTCGCCCTTACATTGGTGTGTTTGTTGTGGTCTACATCGATGATATCCTTGTTTATAGCAAATCTCTTAAAGATCATGTCACCCATGTTCGAACCACTTTGCAAACTCTTCTAAATGAGCATCTCTATGCGAACATGGAAAAGTGCCTTTTCGGTGTTGATAAGCTCGTTTTCTTGGGTTTTGTTGTTTCCTCCAAGGGTGTTCATGTTGATGACTCCAAGATCAATGCTATTAAAACTTGTCCACAACCAACCAACTTGCATCAAGTGCGTAGCTTCCTTGGTCTAGCCGATTTCTACCATAGATTTGTCAAGGACTTTAGCACCATTGCTTCACCTTTGCATGCTTTCAGTAAGAAAACATGCTTTTTGTTTGGGGACGATCCCAAGATACCGCTTTCAATGAGCTTAAGAATTTTCTTACTCATGCTCCCGTGCTTGCTTTACCCAACTTTGACAAGCCCTTTGAGATTCATTGTGATGCTAGTGGTAATGGCATAGGAGGTGTGTTAACACAAGAGAAGCGCCCCATAGCTTACTTTAGTGAGAAACTTTCCGGAGCACAACTCAATTACCCCATCTATGAAAAAGAGCTATATGCTTTAGTGCGAGTTTTGCATGAATGGGAACACTATCTTCGCCCTCATGAATTCATCATTCATACCGATCATGAAACGCTTAAATACCTTAAGGGTCAGACCAAGTTGAACCAGCGTCATGCTAAATGGAGTGAATTCATTGAGTCTTTTCCTTATGTCATCAAGTACATCAAAGGTAAGGGAAATGTTGTGGCGGATGCACTTTCCCATGTATGCATGCCTGTTACTCAACTTGAATGGATTTCATTTGCTTTGAGCACAACAAAGACTTATGCATGATCCCACTTTTTCTACTCCTTATGCCAAGTGTTTGACGCATACCTCTTGGGAACGCTATTACATCAAAAATTGATATCTTACGAGAGCTAACAATATTTGCATCCCTGAGTCTTCTCTTCGTTTGTTCCTTTTGCAGGAATCTCATGGAGGAGGACTAATGGGACATTTTGGACGTGACAAGACTTTCGCCACGCTCTCCAAGAATTACTATTGGCCAAAGATGTTTCATGATGTCAACCGCTTCACCAACCGACGCTCTACATGTCGCAAAGCTAAGTATAAAGCTCAATCCCATGGCCTTTACATGCCTCTCCCAATTCCATATCAACCATGGGAATACATTAGCATGGATTTTGTACTTGGATTTCCTAGGACTAGAAATGGAAAGGATTCCGTATTTGTCGTTGTGGACCGATTCTCTAAGATGGCACATTTCATTCCTTGCAACAAGATAGACGATGCTTCACATGTTGCCAATCTCTTTTGTAGGGAAATATTGCGTCTACATGGAGTGCCAAAGACGATTGTCTCGGACCGCGACGTCAAGTTCCTAAACTATTTTTGGAAGACCCTATGCGCCAATATTGGAATCAAGCTACTCTACTCCATGGTGTATCATCCACAAACCGACGGCCAAATAGAGGTGACCAACCGCAAACTCTCCGCTCTACTTCGCGTGCTCATCAAAAAGATCATCAAGGAGTGTGAGGAGTGTCTACCTATCGCCGAGTTCGCCTACAACCGCGCAAGACACTCAACAACCGGCAAGTCCCCCTTCGAGGTCGTCTACGGATTCAACCCATTGTCCCCATTGGCCATTCTCCCTCTACCACTCCAAAAGCGCGTCAATTTGGACGCAAGTGCACGTGTGAACCATCTCAAGAAGGTGCATGAAGATACAAGGCACACCATCGATCGCCAAGTACAACGACTTGCGACCAAGCTCAACATCAACAAGCAACCCATGGTATTCAACATTGGTGATCTTGTGTGGCTACACCTTCGCAAAGACCGCTTCCCCAACGAACACAAGTACAAGCTTCTACCTCGAGCGGATGGACCCTTCAAGGTGCTCGCACCAACAACAACGCTTACAAGATTGACCTCCCGCGCGACAAGTACAACGTGAGCGACATCTTCAATGTCAAGGACCTCTTGCCCTACCATGGTGATGAAGAATTTGATCCGAGGTCGGATCTTCCCCAAGGGAGGGGAGATGATGCGAAGCATCCCAAGGTCATCCCCATGGACCTACCTACATCTCCTATGACACCACTTGTACCAATGACATGAGCCTGAGCGAAGGCTATCGAAGATAAGGTGAGCTCCTCTCCGAAATACCACTTTCTATGCATGAGAATTGGCTACTACCTCAAGCGGAAACCCTATGTGTGACCAGGTGCTTGGAGGAACGCCACGGACCATCTACACTCAACGGATAAGATGGTGAGAATGCCAAGCTCAAGGTACAATAAGAAGGACAGCTCGAAGCTCCCAGGGTCTGGACGACCGACGAACCCTGGACGTCCGACGACCTCCAGGCTCGGGGCATCTGACCCTCTCTAGACGACCGGCACACCCACACCCGAGCAAAAACTATGGACTTCCAAAGCCTTCCGTACGACCGACACCCCGGACGTCTGACCCCGACCAGACGTCCGACCAAAGACCACCCTAGACGAATCTACGGACGTCCGACGAGCATTGCATGTCCAGACTCTCGCGAGGCTCCGGACGACCGGTGACTCTCGGACATCGGACGCCTGTGTGTTGTTTATGTGTTGGGCCGCAGCCCATGTACCCCTTTGCCCACCTAGACTGTATATACTCTTCTCCTACCTACGTTTTAGGGTTAGCATTGGTTTAGCTCATATTAGAGATAGAGATTGCTCATCCACATCGGATCTACTCCATGAGAGAGACCGCGGCCCCTCTTTGGAGAAGATCCCTTTCGATTCAAGACCTCCTTGCGGAGAAGATCATCAAGACCTCCTCACGGAGAAGACCATTACCTCTGTATCGTCCCTAGTTGACCGTGGATCGCGTAATCTCTTGTGTATGCGAGGATCTAGCATATGTGTGACTATTTCTTGTTGGTTTAGTGTTTCTCTCATGTTTCCCCTTGTGTTTCCCCTCGTGTTTTCCCTCGTGTTCTTCATGTTCTTCACAGGATCCGCTCCTTTCGGGAAAGATCGGCCCCTAGGGTTCCTACCCTACATCAGATGTGTATGTGAAAAAGCTTCAACCTGATAAGCTCAAACCCAAATCGGAGAAATGTGTCTTCATAGGATACCCAAAAGAGACTGTTGGGTACACCTTCTATCACAGATCTGAAGGCTAGATATTCGTTGCTAAGAATGGATCCTTTCTAGAGAAGGAGTTTCTCTCAAAAGAAGTGAGTGGGAGGATAGTAGAACTTGATGAGGTAATTGTACCTGCTCCCTTATTGGAAAGTAGTTCATCACAAAAATCAGTTCCAGTGATTCCTGCACCAACTAGTGAGGAAGCTAATGATGACGATCATGAAACTTCTGATCAAGTTACTACCGAACCTCGTAGGTCAACCAGAGTAAGATCCACACCAGAGTGGTACGGTAATCCTGTTCTGGAAGTCATGTTACTTGACCATGACGAACCTACGAACTATGAGGAAGCGATGATGAGCCCAGATTCCGCAAAATGGCTTGAGGCCATGAAATCTGAGATGGGATCTATGTATGAGAACAAAGTATGGACTTTGGTTGACTTGCCCGATGATCGGCTGATAGAGGCTAAGGTGTCCCAATGTTTCGATGAGATGGTGGCTATCGTTTTCTGTGGGAGTCGACCTTGACGATCCGACTACGAACGTGCGAGACGTCGCGCCTTAGCAATCGCTAAACCAACTTCCGAGGGTTATTGACCACGCCGGAGCACGATCAACCTGACCACGAGGGTCTGTTTCCTGCGAGCAAACGAAGAACAAGCAAGAAACTGATATTGCAATCAGGATATTGCGAATATAAGATGAAAGCTTTATTGATCAAGGTGGGGTTCTGTGACGTCTTGGTCTGGTCGTTGCACACAAACGAAGTACGCGAAGTTGCAGCTATGGCGAAATTTTAATCTAAACAAAACCCCAGGAAAAAGCTACTAGATGGATCTACTTATATAGGAGCAAGGGGTGGCGGCCAAGGAGGTGGGAGGACGTCCCAAGGCAGCCTAAAACTAACCCTAGGTCGTACAAGGCTCATGGGCCCAAGTGGAGGTGATGCAACACCTTTGGGCTTGTAGTTTGACTCGGATTCTGCTGCAACGTCAGATTGTTTCGTCTGTAACTCAACGCTCCGGACGAATTTGAAGGTGAATCCAATTGGGTTGGAAAGAGAACGAAATCTAGTTTCCAAAAAAAAAGAATCACCCAATTCAGAGTCCGTATGAAAAAGTTGTTGGCGTTTTGAGTCAGGTATGTCTGTGCAGTCCGAATCTGAATCCAGAACGTGAAAGACTTGGACTCTATCTTCTCTTGGCCCAAAAGTGACGTGAGAAGACTTTTTGAACACAACATAAACTTCTCCTTTTCCCTTATCTTCATATGTGGATTGTACAAATGTCCCATACACCTGCAATTAGACAAAACACAAAAGTGTGTGAAGTATTTTTGTTCTGGATAACATAAATAGATTATTGAATAGTTTGCATTAGAAATCACCTGACAAATATGCATGTATGCAATATTTTTGGTCATATCCAAGGTAGTCATGTTCTCATCATCGGCAAGTCATAGAGAATAAATGGATCTTCAAGAAGAAGACTGACGCTGACGGTAATATTACTATCTACAAAGCTCGACTTGTAAAGAAAGGTTTTCGACAAGTTCAAGGAGTTGACTACAATGAGACCTTCTCACCCGTAGCGATGCTTAAGTCCGTCCGAATCATGTTAGCAATTGCCGCATTTTATGATTATGAAAATTGCCAAATGGATGTCAAAACTACATTCCTTAAATGGATATCTTAAAGAAGAGTTGTATATGATGCAACCAGAAGGTTTTGTCGATCCAAAAGGTGCAAACAAAGTGTGTAAGCTCCAGCAATCCATTTATGGACTGGTGCAAGCATCTCGGAGTTGGAATATACGCTTTGATGATGTGATCAAAGCATATGGTTTTATACAGACTTTTGGAGAAGCCCGTATTTACAAGAAAGTGAGTGGGAGATCTGTAGCATTTATCATATTATATGTGGATGACATATTGTTAATCAGAAATGATACAGAATTTCTGAATAACATAAAAGGATACTTGAATAAGAATTTTTCAATGAAAGACATCGGTGAAGCTGATTATATATTGGGCATCAAGATCTATAGAGATAGATCAAGACGCTTAATTGGACTTTGACAAAGCACATACCTTGATAAAGTTTTTGAAGAAGTTCAAAATGGATGAAGCAAAGTAAGGGTTCTTGCCTATTTTACAAGGTGTGAAGTTGAGTCAGACTCAAAGCCCGACCACTGCAGAAGATAGAAAGAAAATGAAAGTCATTTCCTATGCTTCAGCCATAGGTTCTATCATGTGTGCAATGTTGTGTACCAAACCTGATGTGTGCCTTGCTATTAGTTTAGCAGGGAGGTTCTAAAGTAATCAAGGAGTGGATCACTGGACAGAGGTCAAGAACATCATGAAATACATGAAAAGGACTAAGGATATGTTTCTCGTTTATGGAGGTGACAAAGAGCTCGTCGTAAACGGTTACGTTGATTCAAGATTTGACACTGATCCGGATGACTCTAAGTCACAAACCGGATATGTATTTTTATTGAATGGTGGAGCTGTCAGTTGGTGCAGTTCCAAGCAGAGCATCGTGGAGGGATCTACGTGCAAAGTGGAGTACATAGCTGCTTCGGAAGCAGCAAATGAAGGAGTCTGGATGAAGGAGTTCATATCCGATCTAGGTGTCATACCTAGTGCATCGGGTCCAATGAAAATCTTTTGTGAAAATACTGGTGCAATTGTCTTGGTAAAGGAATCTAGATTTCACAAGAGAACCAAGCACAGCAAGAGATGCTTCAATTCCATCCGCGATCAAGTCAAGGAGGGAGACATAGAGATTTGCAAGATACATACGGATCTGAATGTTGCAGACCCGTTGACTAAGCCTCTCTCACAAGAAAAACATGATCAGCACCAAGACTCGAAGGGTGTTACAATCATTACTATGTAATCTAGATTATTGACTCTAGTGCAAGTGGGAGACTGAAGGAAATATGCCCTAGAGCAATAATGAAGTTGTTATTTATATTTCCTTATATCATGATAAATGTTTATTATTCATCTTAGAATTGTATTAACCAAAAACTTAGTACATGTGTGAATACATAGACAAACAGAGTGTCGCTAGTATGCCTCTAATTGACTAGCTCATTAATCAAAAGATGGTTAAGTTTCCTAACCATAGACATGAGTTGTCATTTGATGAACGGGATCACATCATTTGAGAATGATTTGATTGACTTGACCCATCTGTTAGCTTAGCACTTGTAACATCCCAAAAATCTAAATTTTGGAATGTTATATTAAATAAATAATTTTGATTGATTGCTTGATTTGTGGTGTGGTTGCTTGAGTGCAATTGAGTGAAATTTGAAACTTTTGGAAGTTAAATGAGAGGGAATAAAAGGACTTTCCCAAACTTTCACTTTGCATTTTCATCTCCATGAATTCAATTTCTTTTCATCACAAAACCCTGGAGAGAAGATGACATGACTTCTTTCATCTAAATAAATGTAAGGGGTCTTGAAAAGATTTGAATTTTTATTTGGAAATATTTTTTCAATTCAGAAACCTTAAGAAACTCAATGATTATCATGAGACAAGATAAAATGACTCCTTCAAATCATATGAAATATGAGTTGGGAGTTTAAAAGAATCAAATTGAACGTCCCTTTTGAAATTATTCTCATTTTGGAGTAATTTGGATTTTATTCAAATATTTTTTTCCAAAAATGAAATATGTGGAAATTAGGGTAAAATGATTCCTTACATTAGAAAATTGGAGGGAGAAAAAATTGAATTTATTTTGGTATTTTTAAAATGATTTTTATCAGGTTTTATTGCAGCAGTAGCACTATTTGCTTTATTTTATTTTTTTGAATTTATTTGCTGCTGAAAATATCTTCATCATTTAGAAAATCTTTTTTTGAAAATTTTGATATATAATATGCCTATGTACAATTTTATTTTATTTTCGTTATTCAGTTTTTCCTTTTCTGATTCTATTAAAAAAACTACGCGTGTGCCTGGAACTAACTGTCGCCCACATGTGCAGCATAGTGGCATCGGGCGCCCCATCATTTTATTTTTTTATTCTCTCCTGCATGGGCCAGGCCCAGCCAGCCTTTTTTCACTTTGACCAAATTTTGTTTAAAAAAATACAGAGCGCGGCTGGGCCGAACTTTTAGCCCATGATCTTTTTCAAATTTCATCTACAAACGTATATCTTTAGTCCCACATTGCTTAGCCTTTGCGCGTGGTCAGGTTAAATCAATATTTTGGTTTGACTAGATTTATTAAAGTAAAATATTTTTCTCCTCTCCGGCGGGACTTCTGGAAATTGTCTCCTCTCTCCAAAGTTGTCTTTTCTCTACCTTATAAAGGTATCTTACTTCATTTTTTATTTTTATACATTCGAAGTTTATTATTTCGTAGAATAATTAGATTATCAATTAGTCTCTGTATTTATACATTATACCTATAATTCTTTTAGCCGTAGCTATTTTTCTTCCGTAAAACAGCTTGGCCCTGATTATTCAAATAGTCATAACTTTTTACTCGTTCATCCAAATTAGATGAAACCAGCGCATATAGTTTTGTCTTGTTTTCACCTATCCAGTGAACCTGTCACATCAAATTTTTGAAATTTTCAAATTTCAAAATTTGTTCAGATTCATATTCAAACTTCTTTTGATCAGAACTTGAGCTTCGTAACTCCGATTTAGTTGATTCTTTTTGCAAATCGAAGCTCTTGACCTAAACTTTCTGATAAGACCAAATCCACCCAATTTTGGTACTGTTAGAAATTGTTTTCTGTTACAAGAGTTAATTGCTTGTTTTTGAAGTTTTCCGAAGTCTTTTCTTCGATTCTTTTGCATGAGTGCTTATGTATGCAATTGCTTGCTCATGATAGATTGAACGGAGTGTGACGAGTAGAACTATTAGGAGTTATGAGTGCGAATCATATTCATCAACAGTACAAGGCAAGTTCACACTTTGATCATATTTTTCATACCCAGTTTTTATGCATTAGTCTCATCCTCAAACATTGCATGAGTAGGATGTGATAACATGTGGGTATTTGGGAAGTAGTTGATGAGGTAGGAACCTACTGTCTTATATTCAAACCCCTGGGTGTTACTACGTTATGCTTATAATGCTATGCTATGCTTGTAGATGTGGATTGGTTTGTGAGATTCATGAAAGATGTGAGAGTTATTTATATCTAAGGGTTAACTTAAGGTGGCTACTTTAATACACATCTGGGTGGAATGGTTGGGGCACCCTGGAGCACCCAGTGGTTTGCTCGGGCACCTGGAGAACCCGGTGCTTGCCCAAGGGGATCCCGGAGTACCTGTGTGATCACCCTATGGAATGCCACCCAAGCTCAAAGGGATCATAATATTATTCATGCTGGAAACTTCTGTGTGCAGCCACAAGCCATTATGGGCTCTGGCATAGTTGAGTAAGTTGTGGGAATCCTTTCCATGATGGGCTACCAGATGTAGGGGATTATGGCTATACAGGCCTATCTATCGGTTAAGGGGGGCTCTTCAAAAAGACCGTGTCTCGGTCATTCGTTTCTCAAACATCATGTAGTGCAAGAAATTCAACGGAGGAGATCGAGTCTTGTGGGGGAAAGTGCACAAACCTCTGCAGAGTGTATAAACTAATCATGGTTAGCCGTGTCCCCGGTTATGGACATCTTGAGTATCTAGTACTTGAATTATTGATTTGATCTCATCACTCTATTAATTTATTGTTGGGGAACGTAGTAATTTCAAAAAAATTCGTACGCACACGCAAGATCATGGTGACTGATGCATCGCAATGAGAGGGGAGAGTGTTGTCTACGTACCCTCGTAGACCGGCAACGGAAGCGTTGACACAACGTAGAGGAAGTAGTCATACGTCTTCCCGATCCTTCCGATCCAAGTACGAACATACGGCACCTCCAAGTTCTGCACACGTTCAACTCGGTGACATCCCTCGAGCTCTGATCCAGAAACTCGGTGACGGTGATGATGTTCTACCGACGCAGGGCTTCGCCTAAGCACTGCTACGATATGACCAAGGTGGAATATGGTGGAAGGGGGCACCGCACACGGCTAAGGAACGATCACGAAGATCAACTTGTGTGTCATGGGGTGCCGCCTTGCCCCCGTATATAAAGCAGGGAGAGGGGGAGGTGCGGCCGGCCCTAGGGGTGCGCCTAGAGGAGTCCTACTCCCACCGGGAGTAGGACTCCCCCCTCTTACCTTGTTGGAAAAGGAATGGGGAAGGGAGAAAGAGGAAAGGGGGGCGCCGCCCCCCCTTCCTTGTCCTATTTGGACTAGGGGGGAGGGGCGTGCGGCCTGCCCTGGCCGGCCCTCCTCTTCTCCCTTATGGCCCATGTAGGCCCAATAATCCCCGAGGGGGTTCCGGTAACCCCCCGGTACTCCGCTAAAATCCCGATTTCACCCGGAACGTTTCTGATATCTAAATATAGGCTTCCAATATATCAATATTTATGTCTTGACCATTTCGAGACTCCTCCTCATGTCCGTGATCACATCCGGGACTCCGAACAACCTTCGGTACATCAAAACACAAAAACCCTAATTACGATCGTCACCAAAATTTAAGCGTGCGGACCCTACGGGTTCGAGAACTATGTAGACATGACCGAGACACGTCTCCGGTCAATAACCAATAGCGGAACCTGGATGCTCATATTGGCTCCTACATATTCTACGAAGATCTTTATCGGTCAGACCGCATAACAACATACGTTGTTCCCTTTGTCATCGGTATGTTACTTGCCCGAGATTCGATTGTCGGTATCTTAATAACTAGTTTAATCTCGTTACCGGCAAGTCTCTTTACTCGTTCCGTAATACATCATCCCACAACTAACTTATTTGTTGCAATGCTTGCAAGGCTTGAGTGATGTGCATTACCGAGAGGGCCCAGAGATACCTCTCCGACAATCGGAGTGACAAATCCTAATCTCGAAATATGCCAACCCAACAAGTACCTTCGGAGACACCTGTAGAGCACCTTTATAATCACCAAGTTACGTTGTGACGTTTGGTAGCACACAAAGTGTTCCTCCGGTAAACGGGAGTTGCATAATCTCATAGTCATAGGAACATGTATAAGTTATGAAGAAAGCAATAGCAACAAACTAAACGATCAAGTGCTAAGCTAACGGAATGGGTCAAGTCAATCACATCATTCTCCTAATGATGTGATCCTGTTAATCAAATGACAACTCATGTCTATGGTTAGGAAACATAACCATCTTCAATCAACGAGCTAGTCAAGTAGAGGCATACTAGTGACACTCTGTTTGTCTATGTATTCACACATGTATTATGTTTCTAGTTAATACAATTCTAGCATGAATAATAAACATTTATCATGATATAAGGAAATAAATAATAACTTTATTATTGCCTCTTGGGCATATTTCCTTCAGTCTCCCACTTGCACTAGAGTCAATAATCTAGATTACACATTAATGATTCTAACACCCATGGAGCCTTGGTGCTGATCATGTTTTGCTCGTGGAAGAGGCTTAGTCAGCGGGTCTGCAACATTCAGATCCGTATGTATCTTGCAAATTTCTATGTCTCCCACTTGGACTAAATCCCGAATGGAATTGAAGCGTCTCTTGATGTGCTTGGTTCTCTTGTGAAATCTGGATTCCTTCCCCAAGGCAATTGCACCAGTATTGTCACAAAAGATTTTCATTGGACCCGATGCACTAGGTATGACACCTAGATCAGATATGAACTCCTTCATCCAGACTCCTTCATTTGCTGCTTCCGAAGCAGCTATGTACTCCGCTTCACATGTAGATCCCGCCACGACGCCTTGTTTAGAACTGCACCAACTGACAGCTCCACCGTTCAGAATAAACACGTATCCGGTTTGCGATTTAGAATCGTCTGGATCAGTGTCAAAGCTTGCATCAACGTAACCATTTACGATGAGCTCTTTGTCACCTCCATATACGAGAAACATACCCTTAGTCCTTTTTAGGTATTTCAGGATGTTCTTGACCGCTGTCCAGTGATCCACTCCTGGATTACTTTGGTACCTCCCTGCTAGACTTATAGCAAGGCACACATCAGGTCTGGTACACAGCATTGCATACATGATAGAGCCTATGGCTGAAGCATAGGGAACATCTTTCATTTTCTCTCTATCTTTTGCAGTGGTCGGGCATTGAGTCTTACTCAACTTCACACCTTGTAACACAGGCAAGAACCCTTTCTTTGCTTGATCCATTTTGAACTTCTTCAAAACTTTTTCAAGGTATGTGCTTTGTGAAAGTCCAATTAAGCATCTTGATCTATCTCTATAGATCTTAATGCCTAATATGTAAGCAGCTTCACCGAGGTCTTTCATTGAAAAACTCTTATTCAAGTATCCCTTTATGCTATCCAGAAATTCTATATCATTTCCAATCAATAATATGTCATCCACATATAATATCAGAAATGCTACAGAGCTCCCACTCACTTTCTTGTAAATACAGGCTTCTCCAAAAGTCTGTACAAAACCAAATGTTTTGATCACACTATCAAAGCGTTTATTCCAACTCCGAGAGGCTTGCACCAGTCCATAAATGGATCGCTGGAGCTTGCACACTTTGTTCGCTCCCTTTGGATCGACAAAACCTTCTGGTTGCATCATATACAACTCTTCTTCCAAAAATCCATTCAGGAATGCAGTTTTGACATCCATTTGCCAAATTTCATAATCATAAAATGCGGCAATTACTAACATGATTCGGACAGACTTAAGCATCGCTACGGGTGAGAAGGTCTCATCGTAGTCAATCCCTTGAACTTGTCAAAAACCTTTCGAAACAAGTCAAGCTTTGTAGACAGTAACATTACTGTCAGCGTCAGTCTTCTTCTTGAAGATCCATTTATTCTCAATTGCTTGCCGATCAACGGGCAAGTCAACCAAAGTCCACACTTTGTTCTCATACATGGATCCCATCTCAGATTTCATGGCTTCTAGCCACTTTGCGGAATCTGGGCTCACCATCGCTTCTTCACAGTTCGTAGGTTCATCATGATCTAGTAGCATGACTTCCAGAACAGGATTACCGTACCACTCTAGTGCGGATCTTACTCTGGTTGATCTATGAGGTTCGGTAGTAACTTGATCTGAAGTTTCATGATCATTATCATTAGCTTCCTCACTAATTGGTGTAGGTGTCACAGAAACCGGTTTCTGTAATGTACTACTTTCCATTAAGGGAGCAGGTACAGTTACTTCATCAAGTTCTACTATTCTCCCACTTACTTCTTTCGAGAGAAACTCCTTATCTAGAAAGGATCCATTCTTAGCAACGAAAGTCTTGCCTTCGGATCTGTGATAGAAGGTGTACCCAACAGTTTCCTTTGGGTATTCTATGAAGACACATTTCTCCAATTTGGGTTCGAGCTTATCAGGTTGAAGCTTTTTCACATAAGCATCGCAGCCCCAAACTTTCAAAAACGACAACTTTGGTTTCTTGCCAAACCACAGTTCATCAGGTGTCGCCTCAACGGATTTCGATGGTGCCCTATTTAACATGAATGCAGCCGTCTCTAAAGCATAACCCCAAAACGATAGCGGTAAATCTGTAAGAGACATCATAGATCGCACCATATCTAGTAAAGTACGATTTCGACGTTCAGACACACCATTACGTTGTGGTGTTCTGGGTGGCGCGAGTTGCGAAACTATTCCGCATTGTTTCAAATGTAGACCAAACTCATAACTCAAATATTCTCCTCCACGATCAGATTGTAGAAACTTTATTTTCTTGTTACGATGATTTTCAACTTCACTCTGAAATTCTTTGAACTTTTCAAATGTTTCAGACTTATGTTTCATTATGTAGATATACCCATATCTGCTTAAATCATCTGTGAAGGTGAGAAAATAACGATATCCGCCACGAGCCTCAATATTCATCGGACCACATACATGTGTATGTATGATTTCCAACAAATCCGTTGCTCTCTCCATAGTACCGGAGAACGGCGTTTTAGTCATCTTGCCCGTGAGGCACGGTTCGCAAGTACCAAGTGATTCATAATCAAGTGATTCCAAAAGTCCATCAGTATGGAGTTTCTTCATGCGCTTTACACTGATATGACCTAAACGGCAGTGCCACAAATAAGTTGCACTATCATTATTAACTCTACATCTTTTGGCTTCAACATTATGAATATGTGTATCACTACTATCGAGATTCATCAAAAATAGACCACTCTTCAAGGGTGCATGACCATAAAAGATATTACTCATATAAATAGAACAACCATTATTCTCTGATTTAAATGAATAACCGTCTCGCATCAAAAAAGATCCAGATATAATGTTCATGCTCAACGCTGGCACCAAATAACAATTATTTAGGTCTAAAACTAATCCTGAAGGTAGATGTAGAGGTAGCGTGACGACCACGATCACATCGACTTTGGAACCATTTCCCACGCGCATCATCACCTCGTCCTTTGCCAGTGTTCGCTTAATCCGTAGTCCCTGTTTCGAGTTGCAAATTTTAGCAACAGAACCAGTATCAAATACCCATGTGCTACTGCGAGCTCTAGTAAGGTACACATCAATAACATGTATATCACATATACCTTTGTTCACCTTGCCATCCTTCTTATCCGCCAAATACTTGGGGCAGTTCCGCTTCCAGTGTCCAGTCTGCTTGCAGTAGAAGTACTCAGTTTCAGGCTTAGGTCCAGATTTGGGTTTCTTCTCCTGAGCAGTAACTTGCTTACTGTTCTTCTTGAAGTTCCCCTTCTTCTTCCCTTTGCCCTTTTTCTTGAAACTGGCAGTCTTGTTGACCATCAACACTTGATGCTCCTTCTTGATTTCTACCTCCGCAGCCTTTAGCATTGCGAAGAGCTCGGGAATTGTCTTATCTATCCCTTGCATGTTATAGTTCATCACGAAGCTCTTGTAGCTTGGTGGCAGTGATTGAAGAACTCTGTCAATGACACTATCAATAGGAAGATTAGCTCCCAGTTGAGTCAAGTGATTATGATACCCAGACATTTTGAGTATATGTTCACTGACAGAACTATTCTCCTCCATCTTGCAGCTATAGAATTTATTGGAGACTTCATATCTCTCAATCCGGGCATTTGCTCGAAATATTAACTTCAACTCCTGGAACATCTCATATGCTCCATGACGTTCAAAACGTCGTTGAAGTCCCGATTCTAAGCCGTAAAGCATGGCACACTGAACTATCGAGTAGTCATCAGCTTTGCTCTGCCAGACGTTCATAACATCTGGTGTTGCTCCAGCAGCAGGCCTGGCACCTAGCGGTGCTTCCAGGACGTAATTTTTCTGTGCAACAATGAGGATAATCCTCAAGTTATGGACCCAGTCCATGTAATTGCTACCATCATCTTTCAACTTTGCTTTCTCAAGGAACGCATAAAATTCAACGGGACAACAGCACGGGCCATCTATCTACAATCAAACATAGACAAGCAAGATACTATCAGGTACTAAGTTCATGATAAATTTAAGTTCAATTAATCATATTACTTAAGAACTCCCACTTAGAAAGACATCCCTCTAATCTTCTAAGTGATCACGTGATCCAAATCAACTAAACCATAACCGATCATCACGTGAAATGGAGTAGCTTTCAATGGTGAACATCAATATGTTGATCATATCTATATGATTCATGCTCGACCTTTCGGTATCAGTGTTCCGAGGCCATATCTGCATATGCTAGGCTCGTCAAGTTTAACCTGAGTATTCTGCGTGTGCAAAACTGGCTTGCACCCGTTGTAGATGGACGTAGAGCTTAACACACCCGATCATCACGTGGTGTCTGGGCACGACGAACTTTGGCAACGGTGCATACTCAGGGAGAACACTTTTATCTTGAAATTTAGTGAGAGAGCATCTTATAATGGTACCGTCAATCAAAGCAAGATAAGATGCATAAAAGATAAACATCACATGCAATCAATATAAGTGATATGATATGGCCATCATCATCTTGTGCTTGTGATCTCCATCTCCGAAGCACCGTCATGATCACCATCGTCACCGGCATGACACCTTGATCACCATCGTAGCATCATTGTCGTCTCGCCAATCTTATGCTTCCACGACTACCGCTACCGCTTCATGATAAAGTAAAGCATTACAGCGCAATTGCAATGCATACAATAAAGCGACAACCATATGGCTCCTGCCAGTTGCCGATAACTCGGTTACAAAAAATGATCATCTCATACAATAAAATTTAGCATCATGTCTTGACCATATCACATCACAACATGCCCTGCCAAAACAAGTTAGACGTTCTCTACTTTGTTGTTGGAAGTTTTACGTGGCTACTATGGGCTTAGCAAGAACCGTTCTTACCTATGCATCAAAACCACAATGATAGTTTGTCAAGTTGGTGTTGTTTTAACCTTCGCAAGGACCGGGCATAGCCACACTTGGTTCAACTAAAGTTGGAGAAACTAACACCCGCCAGCCACCTGTGTGCAAAGCACGTCGATAGAACCAGTCTCGCGTAAGCGTACGCGTAATGTCGGTCTGGGCCGCTTCATCCAACAATACCGCCGAACCAAACTATGACATGCTGGTAAGCAGTATGACTTATATCGCCCACAACTCACTTGTGTTCTACTCGCGCTCAACACCAACGCATAAAACCTAGGCTCAGATGCCACTGTTGGGGAACGTAGTAATTTCAAAAAAATTCCTACGCACACGCAAGATCATGGTGATGCATAGCAACGAGAGGGGAGAGTGTTGTCTACGTACCCTCGTAGACCGGCAACGGAAGCGTTGACACAACATAGAGGAAGTAGTCATACGTCTTCCCGATCCGACCGATCCAAGTACCGAACGTATGGCACCTCCGAGTTCTGCACACGTTCAACTGAGTGACGTCCCTCGAGCTCTGATCTAGCAAAACGTTGAGGGAGAGTTTCATCAGCACGACGGTGTGATGATGTTCTACTGACGTAGGGCTTCGCCTAAGCACTGCTACGATATGACCGAGGTGTAATATGGTGGAAGGGGGCACCGCACACGGCTAAGGAATGATCACGAAGATCAACTTGTGTGTCATGGGGTGCCCCCTTGCCACCATATATAAAGGAGGGAGAGGGGGAGGTGCGGCCGGCACTAGGGGTGCGCCTAGAGGAGTCCAACTCCCACTGGGAGTAGGACCCCCCCCTCTTGCCTTGTTAGAAAAGGAAGGGGGAAGGGACAAAGAGGAAAGGGGGGCGCGCCCCCCTTCCTTGTACTATTCGGACTAGGGGGAGGGGGCGTGCGGCCTGCCCTGGCCGGCCCTCCTCTTCTCTCTTATGGACCATGTAGGCCCAATAACCCCCCGGGGGGTTCCGGTAACCCCCCGGTACTCCGCTAAAATCCCGATTTCACCCGGAACATTTCCGATATCCAAATATAGGCTTCCAATATATCAATCTTTATGTCTCGACCATTTTGAGACTCCTCGTCATGTCCGTGATCACATCCGGGACTCTGAACAACCTTCGGTACATCAAAACACAAAAACCTAATTACGATCGTCACCGAACTTTAAGCGTGCGGACCTTACGGGTTCGAGAACTATGTAGACATGACCGAGACACGTCTCCGGTCAATAACCAATAGCGAAACCTGGATGCTCATATTGGCTGCTACATATTCTACGAAGATCTTTATTGGTCAGACCGCATAACAACATACGTTGTTCCCTTTGTCATCGGTATGTTACTTGCCCGAGATTCGATCGTCGGTATCTTAATACCTAGTTCAATCTCGTTACCGACAAGTCTCTTTACTCGTTCCGTAATACATCATCCCACAACTAACTTATTTGTTGCAATGCTTGCAAGGCTTGAGTGATGTGCATTACCGAGAGGGCCCAGAGATACCTCTCCGACAATCGGAGTGACAAATCCTAATCTCGAAATACGCCAACCCAACAAGCACCTTTATAATCACCCAGTTACGTTGTGATGTTTGGTAGCACACAAAGTGTTCCTCCGGTAAACTGGAGTTGCATAATCTCATAGTCATAGGAACATGTATAAGTTATGAAGAAAGCAATAGCAACAAACTAAACGATCAAGTGCTAAGCTAACGGAATGGGTCAAGTCAATCACATCATTCTCCTAATGATGTGATCCCGTTAATCAAATTACAACTCATGTCTATGGTTAGGAAACATAACCATCTTCGATCAACGAGCTAGTCAAGTAGAGGCATACTAGTGACACTCTGTTTGTCTATGTATTCACACATGTATTATGTTTCCGGTTAATACAATTCTAGCATGAATAATAAACATTTATCATGATATAAGGAAATAGATAATAACTTTATTATTGCCTCTAGGGCATATTTCCTTCATTTATTTGTTGGGTTGACAATTATTTTAATTAGGGATTGAGTTGGAGGAACCTTCTCAATATTTTCAAAAAACTTTGTAGTTAAATAAAATATGTTCCTTTGTTGTAGGGAAAAATTTGCTTTATGCAAAAAATTAAACTTAGAGCCTCCACCAGTCAAATATGCATGTAGTGATAGCCATTATTCAACATTGCTCTAGAGTGTGAAATTGCCAGTACATTCAATGTACTGACCTACATGGCTGCAACGTCTCATGTTGCAGGAATCTTACGACGACTATGTGATACGTTAGGGTTACGATTTCTACACTTAACTTTGTCGTTGGTGTTGATGGGAATCCACAACCTTGTTGTTACTTCCACCATTTGGATTGAGGTAATAGTATTTATGTTACTTTATACATGTGATTTACCTCTGTTATAATCCTCGAGTACTGTGTGTGTCAGCATCCCGATCCAGGGATGACACTTAAGCACAGAGACTTGATCCATTCGGGTCAGGTTTGTACAAGATGGTATCAGAGCACATGTTGACTATAGGACGTGACCCCTAGAAACTAGCAAGCCCATAGGAAAGATTTTTCTCTCAAACCTTATTTTCAAAAATATCTTTTGCCTCTCTTCTTTTCTAAGCTTTATCAAATATTCCGTTTTCGTTAGACTATACCCCTTTCCCCTTTTGACCACACGAACATTCGACTAAGGAGATCACTTCAAGAAGTACAAGATATCGGACAACTAAGACCACTTTGGAATGAAGAGGATTTTACCGAGCATTTTAATAATGAAACTACGACGGTTGAAGACTCCGAAGACTAGGGAAATTTGAAGGTTCTAATGAATTCCCAGATTGGTATGACCTAGGAAGGCTACCCCTATGGAACTTATCAGACTATTGAAGTTGTCAATACCCGAGATCAAGGTGTGTCGGAGAAAGACCGAAACATGGAGCGTCAAGACTCAAGATTTTGACTGTCAAGAAAACCCCAAGACAAGAGATATCAACTATGGAATGATAGCTCATGACAAAGACATGGGCATAAACACGGCTATCCATTATGTTATCGCCCGCTCATGCTATTGTCACCAAGCTGAGTTAAGCATGCATTTGTTCGGAAGGATTGGATGGTAGAAGGCTGATGGAGCATCTGTCAGTGAAAGATGAAGTTTTAACCTTAGCTGGTGTATCGCCAGGATCTGGAGCATTTCATCAAGGATTTTAAGATGGACCTTTAGGAAGCTCTATTTGACAAGGAAGCATTTCGTGAAAAACCTTCATTAACCCAATCAAATTATATTAAAGAGTTATGAGATCCACATGATAATCCAAGAACCAGATACTCAAGATGTCCATATCCGGGGACACGGCTAACCATGATTAGTTTGTACACTCTGCAGAGGTTTGTGCACTTTTCCCCACAAGACTCGATCTCCTCCGTTGGATTTCTCACACTACATAATGTTTGAGAAACGGATGACCAAGACACAGTCTTTCAGAAGAGGTCCCCTTAACCGATAGATAGGCCCGTACACGTACAATCCCTTACATCTGCTAGCACATCATGGAAAGGTTTCCCACAACTTACTCAACTATGCCAGAGCCCGTAATGGCATGTGGCTGCACACGGAAGTTTCAAGTATGAATAATCTTATGATCCCTTTGAGCCTGGGTGGTGGTCCATAGGAAAATCACATGGTACCCCGGGATTTCCAAAAAAACAGGCAATCACTGGATACCCCAGGTGCCTCAATCCACCCAGATGTGTATTTAAGTTGCCACCTTAAGTTGAACCATTAATTAACAATCTCACACTGTCATGCATACACTCAAACCCAATCCATGTCTACGAGCATAGCATGGCAATATACGCATAACATAGAAGTAACTCCCAGGGTTTGATAATAAACATGTGAATAGGTACTACCTCATCTACTTCCCAAACCCACAATTAAATTCAGATCCTAACCATGCAATTGTTTGAGGATTGATCTAATGCAATAAAACTGGGTAGTGAAGAGGTATGATCAAAGTGTTACTTGCCTTGCTGATGATCCGTGAAACCTAGAGACTCGATGTAGCACGCTTCGCACTCCGGGTACTCTATCGCAATCAAACAAGCATACAATAAGCAATCAAGCAAGGGCATGGGTAAAACTCAAATAAGAGATCTAACCAGAAAGTTCAACTTAAGAACTCCGGTTTGCAAAAAGAATCAAATCAAACGAAGCAACAAAACTCAAACAGGGAAAAAACAAGCTCCGATTACTAATCTTGGACTAAAGTCAAATTTTACAGTAGCAAAAACTTGTTTAAGTTGGTTAAAGGGAAAGAGGGTTTCGAGACGAAACTCTAGGCGCTTGAATCGCCTGATTCCGATAAACGAGCGAAAAGTTGTACTAGAACGAAAATCGGATCAGAAATCGCGATCGAAAATAACCGCGGAAAATTCGAGAAAAAGAAAAACTGACGAACAGGCCAACGAACGAACGTTCGCTGTCTGGGGCTAAACCGTGAAAACCATTCGTTAAAACGAACGTAAAAACGGGCGTTCGCTAAATAACTAAAGCGAAAAAATAAACCAAACCGGATATAAAAAATGGATCTAGAGTTTCGAAAAAAAATCCAGACAGTTTTCTCACAAAAACCGAGGCGGCTACCTCGGGTTCGGCGAGGTCCGGCGACGGTGGGGCGGCTCCGGTGCAGTGGCATGGGGCGGCGGATGGCGGCGGCAGCGGCAGCGCGCGAGGCGAGGCGGCGGCGGCGGATCGGCGGCAGCACGGCTAGAGTTAAGGTTTGGGCGGCGGCGCGGTTTGGGCTGCGGTGGGCTCGGCGGCGCGGCTTAAAAAGGCCCCCCGGGCGGAGTCCCGCTCGGGTACGGCCCGGAGTCGGTTCATTTTTTCTTAAAATAATTCCAACGTGCAGAAAAAGAAAGAAAAGAAATACTAAAGGGACTCCAAAAATCCCGAAATAAATTTTCCCCATCCTCTAAAAATAAGCCGGACAAGGTGAACATTTATTTGGGCCCAAAATGCAAATTTCAAAAATAGATATTTTTCCTAATTCAAATAAAATAGCGATAAAACTTCGAATAAAAATCTTATTTGATTTTAATATTAAATCTTCGATATTTCTCTATTTTGAGGAAGTCATTTTATCCTGTCTCTCTGATTTTTATAAAAGAAATATTGGAAGAGAAAATAATTAAAATCAAACGATCCTCTTTTCAAATTTTAAGAAAACTCGAATATGAAAATAATGAAATCGCCAACTCTCTCCGTAGGTCCTTGAGTTGCCTAGAATTTCTAGGATCAACCAAAATGCAATAAAATATGATATGCAATGATGATCTAATGTATAACATTCCAAATTAAAAATTTGGGATGTTACAAGAATCAAATTGAAAGTCCTTTTTGAAATTATTCTCATTTTGGAGTTATTTGGATTTAATTCAAATTACTTTTCTCCAAAAATAAAATATACAAAAATTAGGGTAAAATGATTCCGTACATTAGAAAATTGGAGAGAAATAAATTTGAATCTATTTTGGTATTTTGAAAATGATTTTTATGAGGTTTTATTGCAGCAGTAGCACTGTTTGCTTTATTTTATTTTTTGTGGAATTTATTTGTCACTGAAAATATGTTCATCATTTATGAAATCTTTTTCTGAAAATTTTGATATATAATATGCCTATGTACAATTTACTTTCATTTTCGTTATTTAGTTTTTTCTTTTCTGACTGTACTAAAAAAACTGTGTGTGCGTCTGGAACTAACTGTCGCCCACGTGCGCAGCATAGTGAAATTGGGCACCCCATCATTTTATTATTTTTCTTCTCTCCTACATGGGTCAGGCCCAGTCAACCTTTTTTCACTTTGACCGAATTTTGCTTAAAAAAACTACAGCGCCCGGCCGGGCCAAACTTTTAGCCCATGATTTTTACAAATTTCATCTACGTACATATATGTTTAGTCCCACATTGCCTAATCTTTGACCCTTAAATATTTTTTCCACCTATAAATATAGATCCATAAAGCCTCCAAAAATCATCCGATTCGAGTTAAATCAATATTTTGTTTGACTAGATTTATTCAAGAAAAATATTTTTCCCCTCTCCGGCGGGACTTCTGGAAATTGTCTCCTCTCTCCGAAGTCGTCTTTTCTCTACTTTATAAAAGTATGTTTCTTTGTTTTTTTCTTTTTATACTTTTGTAGTTTATTATTTCTAGACTAGTACCGTAGAATAATTAGATTATCAATTATTCCTTGTATGTATACATTAGACCTAAAATTCTTTTAGCTCTAGCTATTTTTCTTCCGTAAAACAACTTGGCCCTGATTTTTCAAATAGTCATAACTTTTTACTCGTTCATCCAAATTAGATGAAACCAACGTCTATAGTTTTGTCTTGTTTTCACCTATCCAGTGAACCTGTCATATCAACTTTTTGAAATTTTGAAATTTGTTCAGATTCATATTCAAACTTCTTTCGATCATAACTTGAGTTTCGTAACTCCGATTTAGTTGATTCTTTTTGCAAATCGAAGCTCTTGACCTAAACTTTCTGATAAGACCAAATCCTTCCAATTTTGGTACTGTTAGAAATACTTTTCTGTTGCAAGAGTTAATTTCTTGTTTTTGAAGTTTTCCGAAGTCTTTTCTTCGATTCTTTTGCATGAGTTCTTATGTATGTAATTGCTTGCTCACGATTGATTGAACGGAGTGTGACGAGTCGAACTATCAGGAGTTATGAGTGCGAATCATCTTCATCAACAGTACAAGGCAAGTTCACACTTTGATCATATTTTTCATACCCGGTTTTTATGCATTAGTCTCATCCTTAAACATTGCATGAGTAGGATGTGATAACATGTGGGTACTTGGGAAGTAGTTGATGAGGTACGAACCTACTGTCTTATATTCAAACCCCTGGGTGTTACTACGTTATGCTTATACTGCTATGCTATGCTCGTAGACGTGGATTGGTTTGTTAGATTCATGAAAGATGTGAGAGTTATTTATATCTAAGGGTTAACTTAAGGTGGCTACTTTAATACACATCTGGGTGGAATGGTTGGGGCACCCTGGAGCACCCAGTGGTTTGCGCGGACACCTGGAGAACCCAGTGCTTGCCCAAGGGGATCCCAGAGTACCCGTGTGATCACCCTATGGAATGCCACCCAGGCTCAAAGGGATCATAAGATTATTCATGCTGGAAACTTCTGTGTGCAGCCACAAGCCATTATGGGCTCTGGCATAGTTGAATAAGTTGTGGGAATCCTTTCCATGATGGGCTAGCAGATGTAGGGGATTGTAGGTGTACAGGCCTATCTATCGGTTAAGGGGGGCCTCTTCAAAAGACTGTGTCTCGGTCATTCGTTTCTCAAATATCATGTAGTGCGAGAAATTCAACGGAGGAGATCGAGTCTTGTGGGTAAAAGTGCACAAACCTCTGCAGAGTGTATAAACTAATCATGGTTAGCCGTGTCCCCGGTTATGGACATCTTGTGTATCTGGTACTTGAATTATTGATTCGATCTCATCACTTTATTAATTAATTTGTTGGGTTTATGATTATTTTAATTTGGGATTGAGTTGGAGGAACCTTCTCAATATTTTCAACAAACTTTGTAGTTAAATAAAACATATTCCTTTGTTGTAGGAAAAAAATTAGCTTTATGCAAAAAATTAAACTTAGAGCCTCCACCAGTTAAATATGCATGTAGTGATAGCCATTATTTAGCATTGCTCTACAGTGTGAAATTGCCAGTACATTCAATGTACTGACCTACATGGCTGCAACGTCTCATGTTGCAGGAATCATACGACGAGTAAGTGATACGTTAGGGTTTCGATTTCTACACTCAACTTTGCCGTTGGTGTTGATGGGAATCCACAACCTTGTTGTTACTTCCGCTATTTGGATTCAGGTAATAGTATTTACGTTACTTTATACATGTGATTTACCTCTTTTATAAATCCTCGAGTACTGTGTGTGTCAGCGTACCGATCCAGGGATGACACTTAAGCACAGAGACTTGATCCATTCGGGTCAGGTCGCTACAACACTATGATCGTTTAGTTTATTGCTATTGGTTTCTTCATGACTTATACATGTTCCTATGACTATGAGATTATGCAACTCCCGAATATCGGGGGAACACTTAGTGTGCTATCAAATGTCACAACATAACTGGGTGACTATAAAGATGCTCTACAGGTGTCTCCAATGGTGATCGTTGAGTTGGCATAGATCGAGATTAGGATTTGTCACTCCGTGTATCGGAGAGGTATCTCTCGGCCCTCTCGGTAATGCACATCACTATAAGCGTCGCAAGTAATGTGACTAATGAGTTAGTTGTAGGATGTTACATTACAGAACGAGTAAAGAGACTTGCCGGTAATAAGATTGAACTAGGTATTGAGATACCGACGATCGAATCTCAGGCAAGTAACATACCGATGACAAAGGGAACAGCGTATGTTGTTATGCGGTTTGACCGATAAAGATCTTTGTAGAATATGTAGAAACCAATATGAGCATCCAGGTTCCGCTATTGGTTATTGACCGGAAGTGAGTTTCGGTCATGTCTACATAGTTCTCGAACCCGTAGGGTCCACACGCTTAACGTTCGATGACGATCGGTATTATGAGTTTATGTGTTTTGATGTAATGAAGGTAGTTTGGAGTCCCGGATGTGATCACGGACATGACGAGGAGTCTCGAAATGGTAAAGACATAAAGATTGATATATTGGAAGGCTATGTTTGGACACCAGAATGGTTTCGAATAAGTTCGGGCAATTACCGGAGTACCGGGGGATTACCGGAACCCCCCGAGGAGTCAATGGGCCTTAATGGGCCATTGTGGGAGAGAGAAGGAGGCGGCCAAGTGGGGGGCGCTCCTGTGACACCCCAAGACCAATGCTCCACACACCGTCCATGTTTCTCCTTGTCGTCGTGTGTTTTTATAATTTGTTGCATCATCATGCTTGTGTTATCTTTTATTCTCACCTTGGCATTCCATCTTCATGTATGTTGCCATGTGCATTTGCATCCATCATGTTCATGCGTGCTTGCTCGCTTGTGATGTTTGTTTTATTTTATTTTGCATCATGCATCTTCTCCATACCATTGTTGTGTTTGTTTAATTTAGTTGCTCATGTGCATTGCAACTTCTTGTCTTCTCTTGATCCTTCCATCAACCCCATCACTGGTAGAAAAAGGGCCTATAGTCCCGGTTCGTAAGGGCCTTCAGTCCCGGTTCCGGAACCGGGACTAAAGTGCCGGTACTAATACCTCCCCCCTTTAGTCCCGGTTCAATCCAGAACCGAGACTAAAGGCCCTCCACGTGGGCAGTGCGCAGAGCCCAGTCAGGAGACCCTTTGGTCCTGGTTGGTGCCACCAACCGGGACCAATAGGCATCCACGCGTCAGCACTTCTGTGGCTGGGGTTTTTGTTTTTTTGAAAGGGGGGGGGTTGGGGGTTTTGGGGGGTTAATTTAGGTGTTTCATATATTGTGTTAGCTAGTTATAATTAATAGAGAGAAGTGTCCTCTGTTATGTCCGTGCTTGGTCGACGCTACATACTATACATACGTATATAGAGAGGACTAGACACGCTAGCTAGCTAGTAAGCAAACGAAGGAAACAGAAGATCGTCATGAACATATATGCATATATACAGAGAGAAGTGATATCGACCACCTCTCCTTCTCCGAGAGATTGGTCGAACAACAAGTTCTCGTATATCTATCTGACACTACCGGCTACATATATACAATAATTATCTCTTACAAATATAATCATACGGACTCAGGGTCCACATAGAATTCTCCGTCTTCAGGGATCACGTGGTCAAGAAAGAATGCCGCCAATTCCTCTTGAATTGCTCGCATGCGAGCTGGTGCTAGGAGTTCATCCCGCTTCCGAAACATCTAATTTAAAGAAGGGGGTCAATACATATATATATATATGAATGAATGAAACTCAACACAAATGATGGTAATAAAATAAAATTGTGAATGTTGTTATTTACGTACTTCATATTGTTCGTCAGTGTAGCCCCGCTCACAGGTCGTGTGGCGGATGGACTCGCAAACATAGTATCCACAGAAATCATTCCCTTGTTCCTGCCACAACCACTTTACAAGAAATAGAGGTTAATCAAACTGATAAGCAAGAATGCCAAATGGTATTGATGAAACTAGCGCTTGAATGACTAGTAGATGCGCTTAAAATGCTACTATAGCTAGTACTTACTTTCGGGTGTCTAAATTGCAGCTCCTTCGGCAGTCCCAGAGCTTTTCTGGTGAATTTTCTCCAAACCCTGCCGGACAAAGAAAACAATTACTTGATATATCAGAAAATGAACAAAGTTGCTGATATGGTGGATAATGATCGATTTAACTTACTTCTCGAGTATTTGAGTCATGTCTGCATAGTCCTTGGGATCTTTTCGTCTTGAGTCTAAGACGGTTACTAGTCCCTGCTCAAGCTTAATATGTAGGAGAATATAGTGGAAACTGCACACGCATGCATAACTCATCAATTACATTACTATAACCTTGACTAATATATAAGGGAAACCGAATATGCACAAGACAGTAACACTCACTTGAAGTTGTAAGAAAGAGTATTATATCTTTGTTTTGATTTATTATCAACGATTCAAGCATGCTGGCCTCGGTTTCTGCGGCATGAAATTTAACCTGAGTTGCATCTATGAGATATGTGTTAATGAACCCAATATCACCGACTTGTCTTTTCTTCAATTCGATGATCTTCAATCTGCATAATATAGTGAGGATGATTATAAATACATGCAATGAAAGAGCTAAGCTATATAGAGAAACTTAATGACAGAAGTAGTACTACTTACAGACAGTAGCAGGCGACCGTTGTTTTATCGAGGGCCAATTGATTGAAAAACTGATAGAACTCCTCAAATGGAACAGGCAACAGATCAATTCCAATGAGGTCATGCTCCTTTTTAACTTTCACATACAAAGTACTCCTCCCCCCAGAGTCTCTGCAGATTTTCAAGTACCAATCATGCAATCTTCGCATCATCGTTGATAGAGATCTTTCATCTTTGACGAGAGGCTTCCCGTACTCGTATCTTTGTATCTGCATCTCCATGGGTTCATAATGTACTTCGTCGGGCAGGTAATCTGCAAGATTGCTATAACCGGGCACCATCCTCGGATCATTATCGACGTTGTGGCTAGGCACCTTGAGCGGGGGGCACGATTGCTTCGCTTGTTCGCCGAGCTGGGCAATTTGTTTCCCAGCTCGTCGTTCTTTCAGCCTTTGATCACTGACAGTACTTCCCGACCGCTCCGCTTCGGCAAATTCCTTTCCAATAATGCGGTCATAGTTTCCTTTCGGCGGATCAGACTTTGATGGTTTTGTCAGGGCAGCCAGAGTGCGCTTCACTTTCACCCGATCTACCTTCTCCTCCGGAGGTGGATGTTTCTTTGCTTTCACCCCTTCAAAGAATTTCTTCACTTCTTCTCGCGCGATCTCGGCGTTCTCCTCCTGGGTCCTCTCGTATGGTAACTTCTCTGGAGTCTTCAGAGAAGGACCGAATCTGTATGTCCTCCCGCCTCTGGTTGTACTGCTAGACGCCGACCGAGCAGACATAGCGGTTGTCTTCTTTACTTGCTTAAGAGGCGAAGGAGAAGGACTACGACGCGCCGGAGCAGCTAGAGCGGCAGCAGGTCTCTTCCGCCCTTGCTGACGAGGCGGAGAAGGAGGAGGTTGGCTGCTCGGGCGCGTCGGCGCAGGCGAAGAAGGAGGCGGAGTGCCGCCACGCGCCGGAGAAGGAGCCGGCCGAGGGCCCTGATCGTCACTCGCCGGAGGAGGAGGCGGTGGAGGCGGAGTGCCCTGACTCGCCGGAGGAGGAGGAGGAGGCGGTGGCGTCCAGTTCGGAAGGTTGATGAGCTCCTTCCGCCATAGGCATGGAGTCTTCAGAGCAGACCCCAGCCGAGTCTCCCCTTCACCGGTAGGGTGGTCAAGCTGGAGGTCCTCAAATCCCTCCGTTATCTCATCCACCATCACCCTAGCATATCCTTCTGGAATCGGCCGACAGTGAAAAGTTGCGCCGGGTTTAGTAGGAAAAACAGAGCCAACAGCCGCCTTGACCTTCAAATTCATCCATTGCGTCATAAGGTGGCAATTTTGAGACTCCGTTATAGCATCCACGGGATAGCTGGCAGGAGCCGTCAAGGCATGCTCCGGCTGAAGCAGCTCGGTGGAAGCCACGCTGCTTCTGCGCTGAGATGGCGGGGTAGCTTCGGGGGAGGCTTCGGCAGTACGTTTGCTGCGATTTGCTTCTCGTTCCTCTATCGCGTCTACCCTTGCTTTTAGCGCCTGCATTTGGGTCTGCTGCACTTTTTTCCTCCTCTCATGGGATTTGTAACCGCCTGCGTCCGGAAACCCAACCTTCCACGGAATGGAGCCTGGCGTGCCTCGTGTCCGTCCAGGGTGCTCAGGATTCCCGAGGGCCATTGTGAGCTCGTCGTTCTCTCTGTCTGGAAAGAACGTCCCTTCATGCGCTGCTTCGATATACTGCTTAAGCTTACTGACTGGTATGTCCAATTGATCGTTCGTCCAAATGCACTTCCCTGTTACAGGATCCAGTGTTCCGCCAGCCCCGAAGAACCAAGTCCGGCAACGGTCTGGCCAGTTAATTGTCTCTGGTTCGATCCCTTTATGAACCAGATCATTCTCAGTCTTGGACCACTTAGGCCGGGCTACGAGGTAGCCACCTGACCCCGTGCGATGGTGAAGCTTCTTCTTTGCAGCATTTTGCTTGTTTGTCGCTGACATCTTCTTACTCTTTTCCGATGTCTTGTGGTCCACAAATGCGGGCCAGTGATCTCTGATATTCTCATATCTGCCCTTGAATTCTGATGTCTCATTATTTTCGACAAACTTATTCAGCTCTTTCTTCCACCTCCTGAATAGTTCTGCCATCCTCTTCAGAGCAAAAGACTTGATTAATTTCTCTTTAACTGGGTTCTCTGGATTATCCTCAGGCGGTAGGGTGAAATTTGACTTCAGCTCAGTCCAAAGATCATTTTTCTGCATATCATTGACGTAAGAGACCTCAGGGTCTTCTGTAGCCGGCTTAAACCATTGCTGGATGCTTATCGGGATCTTGTCCCTAACCAGAACCCCGCACTGAGCAACAAATGCGCTCTTTGTTCGGAGGGGTTCAATAGGTTGGCCGTCGGGCGCGATTGCTATGATCTCAAACTTTTCATCCGAGATCAACTTTTTCTTCGGGCCTCGTCTCTTTACCGAAGTTGTGCTCGATCCGGAGGGCTAGAAAAAAGAACAAAGACTTAATTAATATGTGTACATACCAAAACAATGAATGCATCAATCAGCTAGTCAGCATAGGCTTAACTAATATATATACCTGGCCGGACTCGGTTCGGTCACCGGAGCCGTCATCACGGTCTCCTTCTTGCACCGGCATTGGGTCACCGGAGCCGTCCTCATGTTCTTCTTCTTGCACCGGCATTAGGTCACCGTAGCCAGCTTGTTCACCCTCTCCTTCCAGACCATCGGTTTCGTTGAGAAACAACGAGATGGCATCACTTCCTTCTGCGATTATGTCCCTCAACAACGCTTCTTTTGTTACTTCGTCTAGGGCGGTGTCCATAGTTTCTACAAATATTTACAACATGGCAATTATTATTCAAACATGACAGATGGATATATTAGTGCCAACCGTAGAACTAGCTACCTAATCATAGTAAGCTATCGGGAGGGGGTATATATCGACAACGACGACACTACATCTATGTCCCTCGACGACCCTCGTTCCTGATAAAAAAAGAGGAAGAAGAAGAAAAATAAGAGGAGAAGAAAGAATAGAGGAGAAGAACCCTCGACCCCTAGACGACCCTCTTCTTCCTCTCATGTTTGAGAGGATCGCCGAGGGGTCGGGAGGTTGCCTAGTGTCAAAGGATTCAACAAAACCATGTCTTCATCATTAGGCGAAAGTAACATGTGCATGATGGTACGAAGCTCTTCAAAGTTGTTCTGGAACGGAGTCCCAGATAGGATAATTCGCTTTTTGGTACAAAGTTCAGAAAGAGCCTTCCGAATATCGCTATTTGGAAGGCCTTTGCTGAATTCGTACCAAAAAGCAGATTATTCTATCCGGGCCTCCATTCCAAAACAACTTTGCAGAACTTCGTACCAACATGCCCTGGTTACTTCCGGCTAATGATGAAGGCATGGATTTCTTCAATACTTCGACACTAGGAAACCTCTCTCGACCCCTCGGCGATCCTCGACCCCTCGAACCCTTGACGACCCTGGAACCCTCGACCCCTAGATGACCCTCTTCTTCCTCTCATGTTCGAGAGGATCGCCGAGGGGTCGGGAGGTTGCCTAGTGTCAAAGGATTCAACAAAACCATGTCTTCATCATTAGGCGAAAGTAACATGTGCATGATGGTACAAAGCTCTTCAAAGTTGTTCTGGAACGGAGTCCTAGATAGGATAATTCGCTTTTTGGTACAAAGTTCAGCAAGAGCCTTCCGAATATCGCTATTTGGAAGGCCTTTGCTGAATTCGTACCAAAAAGCGGATTATTCTATCCGGGACTCCATTCCAAAACAACTTTGCAGAACTTCGTATCAACATGCCCTGGTTACTTCCGGCTAATGATGAAGGCATGGATTTCTTCAATACTTTGACACTAGGAAACCTCTCTCTACTTCCAGCTAATAAGAATAAGAAGAAGAAGAAGCAGAAGCTCCACTATTCCTTTCTTCTTCTCCTCTTTTTTTTCTTCTTTTCTTCTTCTTCTTATTTATTTCTCCTCTTCTTTTCGGTAGAGGAAACCCTAAATAGCTAGCAAGTATCGTGGGTGTGAGATACATGTGGCCTTCGGTGTCGGACACTACATCCACGTCCCACAAGTGACGTGGGCGTCGAAGCCCGCGCCACTTGTGGGATGTGGGTGTAGTGTCCGACACCGACGGTACATGTATCTCACACTGACGATACTTTCTATTTAGGGTTTCTCCTCTACCGCTCGGCGACCCTCTCGACGACCCTCGTTCCCGATAAAATAAAGAGGAAGAAGAAGAAGAAAAAAGAAGAGAAGAAAGAATAGAGGAGAAGACTTCCTGTTCTTCCTCTCCTCTTCTTCTCCCTCTTCTTCCCCTTCTTCTTCGCCTCTCTCATGAAAGTCCGACGTTCTCGACCCCCCCCCCCACATGTCGAAGAAAAAGAAGAAGAAAAAAAATAGGAGAAGAAGAAAGGAATAGAGGAGAAAAGAGAAAATAGAATATATATTCTATTTTTCTCTTCTTCTCCTCTATTCCTTTCTTCTTCTCCTCTTCTTTTTCTTCTTTTTTCTTCTTCTTATTTATTTCTCCCCGTCTTCCTCTCCCCTCTCGGCGACCCTAGACCCCCTCTCGACCCTCGACCCCTAGGCGACCGTCGACCCCTCTTTTTTTTCTTCCTCTTCTTTTTTATCCTCTTCTTCCTCTACCGCTCGGTGACCCTCGACGACCCTCGTTCCCGATAAAAAAAAGAGGAAGAAGAAGAAAAAAAAGAGGAGAAGAAAGAATAGAGGAGATCTTCTCCTCTATTCTTTCTTCTCCTCTTTTTTCTTTTCTTATTCCTCTTCTTTTTTTATCCTCTTCCTCCTCTCATGTTCGACGACTCTCGACCCCTCGGCGACCCTAGACCCCCTCTCGACCCCCTCTTCTTCTCCCTCTTCTTCCCCTTCTTCCCTGCCTAAAATGACCTAAAATGAAAATAACCTAAAATTCACTAAAGTTATCGATGACCCTCTCGACACACCCACGAATAAGAAAATATATCATCTTCTTCATCTCCTCTTCTTTGCATATTCACATAGCCACATACACATACATAGCCACATACATATAGAACTTTTCTGAACATATATATATAGCCACATTCATATAGAACTTTTCTGAACATATATAGATGATTTTCTAAAAAAAGTAACTTTTGCATATATGAACAGAGAGCAGCGGCGGCAATGGGTGGCATCGTCGGCGACGGGGATGGGAAAGGGGGGAGCTCACTGGGGGCGGGCAGCGACGGGGAGAGGAGGCCAGCGACGGGAAAGGAGCTACGGCGGGCTCGGGGATGCCGGCGACGGGGACGGCGTGCGCGGGGCGATGGGGAGACGGGGACGGCCGCGGGCTCGGGGCGGCACATGGCGACGGGGACGATCGAGGAGGCGGGGCTCGGGGCAGGGCGGACGGTAGCGAGCTCGGGGCGGGGTGGCACACGGCGACGGGGACGGCCGCGGGCTCGGTGCGGCACACGGTGGCGACGGGGACGATCGAGTAGGCGGGGCTCGGGGCAGGGCGGACGACGGCGACGAGGAGGACGATCGAGGAGGCGGGGCTCGGGGCGCGGCGACGGCGATGGGGCAGGGCGCAGCGACGGCGACGAGGAGGACGAGCAGCCTGGCGGCGTCGGCGATGGGGAATGTAGAAGTTGGCGAAAATTTCGCAAGGGTTGTATATATAGCCAGAGCAATGGTCCCGGTTTGTGGCACAAACCGTGACCAATGCCCCCCTTTGGTCCCGGTTGGTGCCACCAACCGGGACCAAAGGCCAATTTTCAGCAGCCCAAAGGGCGGGAAGCGGCGGCCTTTGGTCCCGGTTGGTGGCACCAACCGGGACTAAAGGGGGGCATTGGTCACGGTTGGTGCCACGAACCGGGACCAATGCCCCCTTTAGTCCCGGTTGGTGCCACCAACCGGGACCAATGCCCTTGTGCTGCCAGTGCCCAAAAGTTTAGTCCCACATCGCTAGCTGAAGGGCGTCGGCACTGGTTTATAAGCCCTCCTGTGCCTCCCCATTCGAGCTCCTCTCTAATGCAGGCTTTCGGGCCTAAACTTGCTACTGCCTGTGGGCCTATTGGGCCTCTGCAGGCCTGAATCCTGGCCCATGTAGGGTTTCTAGTCGTATTCAGGCCGTGGAGGCCCAGTAGGAGGCATTTTTTTTGGTATTTTCTTTTTTATTTCTACGTTTTTTTGGTTTTTTATTTTTTTATTTCTACTTAAAACTAAATACTTATAGTTTTTTAGTGATTTCTTTTTGCTTTTAGGTCACAAAAATTATAAACTTTCTGTTAGTGCCATTAGTTTTAAATTTTGAATAGTTTAAATTTGAATTTTTACAAATTTGTGTGAATCACTAGTTTATGAATAATTTTACTATAAAAATAGAATTTTTTTTCTATTTTTTTTATTTATACTTACAACTAAATACTTATAGTTTTTTAGTGATTTCTTTTTGCTTTTAGGTCACAAAAATTATAAACTTTCTGTTGGTGCCATTAGTTTTAAAATTTTGAATAGTTTATATTGGAATTTTATAAAATTTGTGTGAATCACTAGTTTATGAATAACTTTACTATAAAAATAGAATTTTTTTTCTTCTTTGCTATTTATTTTTTATTTATACTTACAATTAAATACTTATAGTTTGATTTTAGGTCACAAAAATTATATTCTTTTTGCTATTGAAGAATATTATAGTTTTATTTTAGTTGATCATAACATAATATTTTAATTGATTGTTTTTATTTTCATAAAAGTTTTGTAGTTCATTCTGTTTGCTATTAATTCATTCTTTGAGCTAAATGACTCTGAAATTGGAAAGCATTTCAAAATGAACTCTGAAAAGGTTGAAAGTTGGCATGGTTCATCATTTCACCCACATAGCATGTTCCAAAAAGTAGAGAGGGTTACGACAAAAACTTGATGCACTTCGTGTACAAAATGGACAATCACTTTCGAAGTATCAAAGTTTTGAACCATAAGACATGAAAGCATTTCAAATGAACTCTGAAAAAGTTGAAAGTTGGGATGTTATCATAATTTCATCCCACATAGCATTTGCTTATTGCGGGAGAAAGTCTTCACTTTTTCTTCGCTTGTGTCATTTGCTTATTGCGCCGTAACCATGGATAATCTTCATTGTTTATCAGGATGCTGGGTCAGCCTTGACATTGAAGGGAGGAATTTCATGAAACTTTTCATAATCTTCAGACATGTCTGTCTTGCCGTCCACTCCCAGGATGTCCCTTTTTCCTGAAAGAACTATGTGGCGCTTTGGCTCATTGTATGATGTATTCGCCTCCTTATCTTTTCTTTTTCTCAGTTTGGTAGACATGTCCTTCACATAGATAACCTGTGCCACATCATTGGCTAGGACGAACGGTTCGTCAGTGTACCCAAGATTTTTCAGATCCACTGTTGTCATTCCGTACTGTGAGTCTACCTGTACCCCGCCGCCTAACAGATTGACCCATTTGCACTTAAACAAAGGGACCTTAAAATCAGGTCCGTAGTCAAGTTCCCATATGTCCACTATGTAACCATAATATGTGTCCTTTCCGCTCTCGGTTGCTGCATCAAAGCGTACACCGCTGTTTTGGTTGGTGCTCTTTTGATCTTGGGCGATCGTGTAAAATGTATTCCCATTTATCTCGTATCCTTTGTAAGTCAATACAGTCAAAGATGGTCCCCTGGACAACAAGTACAACTCATCACAAACAGTGTTGTCACCTCTGAGACGTGTTTCCAACCAACTGCTGAAAGTCCTGATGTGTTCACATGTAATCCAGTCGTCGCACTGCTCCGGGTGTTT
This sequence comes from Triticum urartu, assembly GCF_003073215.2. NCBI lineage: Eukaryota > Viridiplantae > Streptophyta > Magnoliopsida > Poales > Poaceae > Triticum > Triticum urartu. The sequence continues at coordinate 310,493,035 of NC_053028.1, read as the reverse complement.
GGAGCGCAGACTGTTCTTGTGTTCATCGACATACGGGGTCACCAAGGTAGAGTTCTGTAGAACTGTGTAGTGTGCTTGAGACCAAGAATATCCGTCCCTGCATATTATTGAGTCTCTTCCCAGAGTGCCTTTTCCAGTCAGTCTCCCCTCATACCGCGATTTAGGGAGACCTATCTTGTTAAGGCCAGGAATGAAGTCAACACAAAACCCGATAACATCCTCTATTTGATGGCCCATGGAGATGCTTCCTTCTGGCCTAGCGCGGTTACGGACATATTTCTTTAGGACTCCCATGAACCTCTCAAAGGGGAACATATTGTGTAGAAATACGGGCCCCAGGATGACAATCTCGTCGACTAGATGAACTAGGACGTGCGTCATGATATTGAAGAAGGATGGTGGGAACACCAGCTCGAAACCGACAAGACATTGCACCACATCACTCCTTAGCCTTGGTACGATTTCTGGATCGATCACCTTCTGAGAGATTGCATTGAGGAATGCACATAGCTTCACAATGGCTAATCGAACGTTTTCCGGTAGAAACCCCCTCAATGCAACCGGAAGCAGTTGTGTCATAATCACGTGGCAGTCATGAGACTTTAGGTTCTGAAACTTTTTCTCTGGCATATTTATTATTCCCTTTATATTCGACGAGAAGCTAGTCGTGACCTTCATACTGAGCAGGCATTCAAAGAAGATTTCTTTCTCTTCTTTCGTAAGAGCGTAGCTGGCAGGACCTTTATACTGCTTCGGAGGCATGCCGTCTTTTTCGTGCAAACGTTGCAGGTCCTCTCGTGCCTCAGGTGTATCTTTTGTCTTCCCATACACGCCCAAGAAGCCTAGCAGGTTCACGCAAAGGTTCTTCATCATGTGCATCACGTCGATTGAGGAGCGGACCTCTAGGTCTTTCCAGTAGGGTAGGTCCCAAAATATAGATTTCTTCTTCCACATGGGTGCATGTCCCTCAGCGTCATTCAGAACAGCTAGTCCACCGGGACCCTTTCCAAAGATTACATAGTGTAAATCATTGACCATAGCAAGCACGTGATCACCGGTGCGCATGGCGGGCTTCTTCCGGTGATCTGCCTCGCCTTTGAAATGCTTGCCTTTCTTTCGACATTGATGGTTGGTTGGAAGAAATCGACGATGGCCCAGGTACACATTCTTCCTGCATTTGTCCAGGTATATACTTTCAGTGTCATCTAAACAGTGCGTGCATGCGTGGTATCCTTTGTTTGTCTGTCCTGAAAGGTTACTGAGAGCGGGCCAATCGTTGATGGTCACGAACAGCAACGCCTTAAGGTTAAATTCCACCTGTCTGTGCTCATCGCACGTACGTACACCATTTCCATTCCACAGCTGTAAAAGTTCTTCAACTAATGGCCTTAGGTACACATCAATTCCGTTGCCGGGTTGCTTAGGGCCTTGGATGAGAACTGGCATCATAATGAACTTCCGCTTCATGCACATCCAAGGAGGAAGGTTATACATACATAGAGTCACGGGCCAGGTGCTGTGATTGCTGCTCTGCTCCCCGAAAGGATTAATGCCATCCGCGCTTAAAGCAAACCATACATTCCTTGGGTCCTTTGCAAACTCATCCCAGTACTTTCTCTCGATTTTTCTCCACTGCGACCCGTCAGCGGGTGCTCTCAACTTCCCATCTTTCTTTCGGTTCTCACTGTGCCATCGCATCAACTTGGCATGCTCTTCGTTTCTGAATAGACGTTTCAACCGTGGTATTATAGGAGCATACCACATCACCTTCGCAGGAACCCTCTTCCTGAGGGGCTCGCCGTCAACATCACCAGGGTCATCTCGTCTGATCTTATACCGCAACGCACCGCATACCGGGCATGCGTTCAGATCCTTGTATGCATCGCGGTAGAGGATGCAGTCATTAGGGCATGCATGTATCTTCTCCACCTCCAATCCTAGAGGGCATACGACCTTCTTTGCTGCGTATGTACTGTCGGGCAATTCGTTATCCTTTGGAAGCTTCTTCTTCAATATTTTCAGTAGCTTCTCAAATCCTTTGTCAGCCACAGCATTCTCTGCCTTCCACTGCAGCAATTCCAGTACGGTATCGAGCTTTGTGTTGCCATCTTCGCAATTGGGGTATAACCCTTTTTTGTGATCCTCTAACATGTGATCGAACTTCAGCTTCTCCTTTTGACTAATGCATTGCGTCCTTGCATCGACAATGACCCGGCGGAGATCATCATCATCGGGCACATCGTCTGGTTCCTCTTGATCTTCAGCAGCTTCACCCGTGGCAGCATCATTGGGCACATCGTCTGGTTCCTCTTGATCTTCACCAGCTCCCCCCGTTGCAGCATCACCGTATTCAGGGGGCACATAGTTGTCATCGTACTCTTCTTCTTCGCCGTCTTCCATTATAACCCCTATTTCTCCGTGCCTCGTCCAAACATTATAGTGTGGCATGAAACCCTTGTAAAGCAGGTGGGAGTGAAGGATTTTCCGGTTAGAGTAAGACCTCGTATTCCCACATTCAGTGCATGGACAACACATAAACCATTCTGCTTGTTTGCCTCAGCCGCATCGAGAAACTCATGCACGCCCTTAATGTACTCGCGGGTGTGTCTGTCACCGTACATCCATTGCCGGTTCATCTGCGTGCATTATATATAATTAAGTGTCCAAATTAATAGAAGTTCATCATCACATTAAAACCAAAGTGCATACATAGTTCTCATCTAACAACATATAGCTCTCCAGAGCATCTAATTAATTAAACCATACATTGAAACTATGTAAAACATTTCAATGCAAAAACAAATGCGATCATAATCGCAACCAAGGTAACAATTGATCCAACGGCATAATGATACCAAGCCTCGGTATGAATGGCATATTTTCTAATCTTCAAGCGCATTGCATCCATCTTGATCTTGTGATCATCGACGACATCCACAACATGCAACTCCAATATCATCTTCTCCTCCTCAATTTTTTTAATTTTTTCCTTCTACAAATTGTTTTCTTCTTCAACTAAATTTAACCTCTCGACAATAGGGTCGGTTGGCATTTCCGATTCACATACATCATAGATAAATAAAATCTATGTCACGTTGGTCGGCATAATTTTCATAAACAATAAATGAACCAATAGTTATAAAGATAATATACATACCAAATCCGAATCATAGACAGGACGAGGGCCGACGGGGGCGGATACCAAAACCATCGCACTATATAAGATGCAATAATAAATGTAAGAAAATGATACAAGTATCTATCTAAACATACAAGTAAGAATATTTTTCCTTTCAGAAAGAAGATAAGAACAAGAGGCTCACCACAGTGGTGTCGGTGATGAGATCGGCGCGGGTGATCGACGGCGGTGAAGACGGGGACGGGGCGTGACGGACCGCTAAATCTAGACAAATCTCGAGGAAAATGGAGCTTGGAGGTCGAGCTTCGAGAGGAGAAAGCTTAAGTAGTGTGGCTCGGGCATTCCATCGAACACCTCATGTGCATAGGAGGTGAGCTAGAGCACCACAAAGCCCTCTCCCCCTCAGCCAGAAAAAACAGAGCACTGTGCTCTGCTCTTGCGCGAGGGGGTATATATAGGCACCTCATTGGTCCTGGTTGGTGGCATGAACCGGTACCAAAGGGGAGCCTTTGGTCCCGGTTCAAGCCACCAACCGGGACCAATGGTGGTGGGCCAGGAGCGAGGCCCATTGGTCCCGGTTCGTCCCACCAACCGGGACCAAAAGGTCCAGACGAACCGGGACCAATGGCCCACGTGGCCCGGCCGGCCCCCTGGGCTCACGAACCGGGACCAATGCCCACATTGGTCCCGGTTCTACACTGAACCGGGACTAATGGGCTGAGCCGGCCTGGACCATAGCCCTGTTTTCTACTAGTGCATGCTCACTTCCAACTTGGTTTCACCCAAGTTTCAAATCCCTATGCCACTTCCTTTTTTCCCTTTTCTCTATTTATTTGAGTTGCAAATAGAATTACTCAAATAAAGGTTCATCTTTTGCCCATAAATCATATTTATTATGTAGGGTCATCCTATAAAATTTAAGCCCATTTGGGTTCGGTTTGGTTAGGTTATAAATTCATGCATGTTTGGATTAAATTCGAACATGTTTAAATTTATAGTCTGTAAAATCCTCACACCACTTTTGTTTAATTGACCATATTCCAAGGACTCGAGAACTATTTTTGTCTCTCCCTAATCCCACTGCTACCTCTCTGTGCATTTATGCAAGTTCCATTTATATCGTATAAATGAATAAGAGGAAACAACACTGGAGGAGAGTTCTAGCCGAGGCCCAGCTTCTCTCCGCGCAGCACCACAGCCCACTTGGGCCTCCCCACTCTAGCCAGCCCAGCCACACCAATAGCCAACCCTAGCCCGATAACCCTTGCAGCCTCTCTTTCCCTCGACCCCCACTCTCTCCTCTTGTCTCCCTGCTCGCGCCGCCAGGAAGGAGCGCCCAGCCCGATGCCATCTACTCGACCCCCTCCTCCCTCTCGATCTCCCTCCAACATCGCCTCAGCGTCCCTCCTCCTCGATCCCGTGTGAGAGCTGCCAAGTCTGATGGTGCCCGAACCGGCCTCCCGCGCACGCATAGAGGAACGACACCCTTGCCTCGTCCCCAGCCGCCTCTCCCTGCTCCTTCCATGATGCCTACCGCTACTGCCTTCTTCCAGCGTCGCTAGATCCTCCCATGGAGCCATGCCCCTTCACCGTTGACGACCTACGCAAAATCCCTGCTGCTTCGCCTCTGCACCACCAGGCCCCCGCCAGCGACCTCAACCTTCAAGCGGCCGCCGCGCCTCCGCCGAGCCTCCTCTGGTCGCTTGCTCGCCGCATCTTACCACTGTCGACCACCCCACCAGGGCATCCCTGCCCGTGCCCTCCTTTCTCCTCCGCGTCCGCCTCCACTCTTATTTGTGTATATTAGCCACCATATATGCTTAGTGCTTGCTGCAGCTCCACCTCATTACCTTATCCTACCCATAAGCTTAAATAGTCTTGATACTAGTGCAGGTGACTCAACCCAGCTCAAGTGGGAGCTCGATGAAGATCTTGTTCGTTCTTTTGTTTCGTTTCCTGTTGATTAGTAGTGGATCCTAGTTGGGACGATCCGGGATCTATGCATTTGGGGTTGTCATCTTTTATTTTGGTTCCGCAGTCGAACCTTGATTGTATTGTGGATGATGTATGTTTAACTTGTATTTGTGTGAAGTGGCGATTGTAAGCCAACTCTTTATCCCTTTCTTATTCAGTACATGGGATTGTGTGAAGATTAACCCTCTTGCGACAAACCTACCATGTGGCTATGCCTCTAAGTTGTGCCCCGACAGGTGGGAGATATAGCCACATCATGGGTGTTACAAGTTGGTAATCAGAGCCTTCCTCGACTTAGGAGCCCCCTGCTTGATCGAATCGCTGATGTTGTTGAGTCTAGAACAAAATGTTTTGAGTCTTAGGATTATATATAACAGAGAGTAGGATTCTTTTTACTCCTCAGTCCCTTCGTCGCTCTGGTGAGGCCTGCTGACGTAGAAGTTTTGACTTTTCTCTCCTCAAATTTCACGAATTTTTTTTAGGATCACGCGAGTATCTTGAAATCGTTCCGATAGTCTTGTGACGAGAACATTGTTCTTGCTGCCTCCTGACATTTAGGGGTTGTGGCAGTGTCCCGGGGAGTTGAGCTCCGAGGTGTTATCGTCACAATATTATCGTTGCAATTCTGCAATACCTGAGTTCCCCGACATCGAAAATCTCTTTTATGCAGTTGTTGGTGAGATAACCTCGACGCCACCCAGTACTGGGGCGGTAGTTTGGGAGTATTGCCATAACTTGTATAACGGATGCTTTTCGAAGGTTGAGGTAAACGATTTCCGAAGGTTTCTTGGTTATGTGTTGAAGGATGGATACAGCTGGATGTAGGAATTGCTAGTTTGGGTGAGATATTATGCTTCCCCTGTATCCCCAACACCTGATTGCATAACCAGAAAGTTTCGGGAGTTTATAAGTGGGAATTCAAGTATCACGTAGGATATCTTTCCAACAGAAACATGATACGATATGGGGTCTATCATATGTTTGTTTCCGGCTTATGCTGCAAGCCAAATCCTTTGTTTTGTTTTGAGTTGTGGTATTCGAGTTGCTTCGAAGTCAAATGTTGATTCCATACCTTTTCCTAAGCGGTGTTCTCATATTTCTATGTGGATGCTAATCCTTCATGATCATCCAGATTGTCACGTCAATTCTTTCCAACCGGTGCGATTCTCTTCAAGATGATCCTATCATTTTTCCTATTCGCAACATCCAAACTCAGTTTTCGTCAACGGTGTTTGTTTTATCCGTCCCCAAGTTGCCTTTGTTTTCCCCCCCCCCCCCCCTTTTCCTTCAAGGACCCCGGATTTCTTAATCCGTTATCCATTTTATTGATGGGAAGTTTCTTCATTCTTTTCCGTCAATATCCTTATCCGATGATTCTCGGGAAGATACTAAAGGAGCTTCAAGTTCATCATTCTTCGTTTCTTTTATCTTCTCCAGTGGATTCAAATCAAGGTTTCGGTGTTGATTATATTCCTTTCATTGTTTCAAATGCTTTCTCATGTCGGTGCACCTCTTAATCATCCACTTCTCGCCATTAATTTGTTCTGGAGTGCTGAAGATATCTCAGAAGGCTCGTCTTTTCATTCAAGATCCATCCAACCTATTTCGAGGTTGTTATCTCATTCAAGATTTTTAATTCAACCGGCGCAATCTTCCTTTTAAATCGTTCAATGGTATTTCTTTTGAGTGGGCCCTAACGCACAGGTCTTTTCCCAGGATCTTACCTGACTCTTCTAATTTCCCGGAGCTATCCTCAATTCTTGTAAAGTTCACGTAAGAATGAATTTTTCATCAGTCATATATCTTTCTCCAAGATCTTTCAAATTATTTTCATCATTGGTTCAACCTTTCTAATTTCCATTCTGGAGTGCCTCAACAATTCATGGTGATGTTCCCATCGTCATTCTCAGCTCTTGTAGACCGAAGAAGAATTTTTTTCCTAAAGCTTGTCTGTTCTATTGAAGATTCATGGGTCTAGCTTCACTCTATCCTCTCAAATTATTCTGTTTGTCAGTAATTCTTTTCTTACCCATCCGGAGTAATTCAGGAGTCTTTTCAGTTTGATTCTCCGGAGCCCATCATCTCAGAAGTATTCATTTTTAGCTTTTAGCTCTCATTCTCCTAATCTTAACGGTGCATCGTTCAAGTATTCTCTAATTAGCTCGTGATCTCTTTGTTGTCTTGTATCAAATTCTGTCAAGTATGAACGTCGTTTTCTAATTCCTCCCGGTGAATCGTTCATGTTTCTTTAATCGTTTTTAATTCTACGGTGGTTCATTCAAGAGTTCTCTTCCTTGTTTATCATATCAATTCATTCGTTCTTTCAAATCCTATCGATGGTCCATTGAGTTTGCGCTATATCTCTCTTAATCCTTTCTACGAGAATAAGTAGTATGCCAAATCAATTGCTGGTCATCAATTTAAATTGGTTAAGGATGCGCATAACATAATTCTTATTCTTGCTTCATCCAAGTGATGGATTCATCTTCCGGAGTTTGTTCACGATGAGTAAATTCTCGGTTCAAGTGCTTCATACTTTCCCGGAGTTCCAAGCTCTCTCAATTCTATCATCATGGTGATCCATCTAAATCATTACAAGGCTTCACCTTGTGTTTTCTACTTCTCTTTCTTTTTATCATCATTTTCTTACCGGAGTTCTTCATGGAGGCTCTACATCGTGGTTCGTCAAGGATTCCTTTCATTCTTCAATTGTCCTCAAGATTTTCCTCTCGAAGTTAAGATCCGCCAAGTTATACTCTCAAATGAACATGGTGCTTAACACATGTCTTGTTTTGAGGAGTTCAAGCTTTCTTCATCTTGCATTCCGAGGTGCAATTCTTTCTACCTTATCTTTTGAGATGGTGTTATGTCATCCTTGACAGTTTTCCTTCATGTTTCATGGGTGATAAGTTGTCAGGAATGAGATAGTTAAACCCATCATTTTTCTTCCTTGGAGTTATTGTGATAAAGATTTCACCTAAAGCCTTCCCTAAGCAATGTTGCTATTGTGGTGCTTATCAATGACCCAAGCTTGCTCTTTATCCTCTTGGTGGAACAAGTTTTCATCTCTTCGTTGATCTCAAGCAAGCAATTGTTTTTGTTAGTGGCAGAAGTTCACCTCAATTTTTGAGATGTCTCAATAAGCCCACAAGGATCATATATTTTCATTGTTGGTTTTTCCAACAACTCCGCTCTAACCTTCTTGCGAGGATGCTTTCCAAATTAAATTGTGGCAGAAGTTGGCCTTTTCTTCTCCATTCTTTTATTTCAATGATCTATCCTCTATTCTTTCTTCCGGAGGCCTTGTGATGTTGCTCTCTTCTCTCATCATCTCAAGTTGTGAGGATCGTGTTCTTTTCATGCTTATCCTTTTAACCGGAGTGTTGTGCCCTCTGCTCAAGTTCTTTTCGCCTTATCAAGTCTTGCATCTCTTTTCAAACGGAGTGCTGTTCGAATTTGTTCTTCCTCTTTCCTCTTTCCTAACAGAGTGTTGTCAATTTCGTTCATCTCCATTGTATTCTTTTCTCGAAATGATTTAAACTTTCAAGGTTCTTTTGTTTCACTCGTTCGTCAAAGAAGCAACTCAGTTTTACCTCTTATCTTCCTCTTCCTTTTCCCTCCGGTGCCATCCTAGATCTCGGGACGAGATCCTCTTGTAGTGGTGGAGTGTTGTGACGCCCTGAGACCGACGCTCCAGATGCCGTCCATGTTTCTCCTTGTCGCCGTGTGTTTTTATAATTTGTTGCATCACCATGCTTGTGTTATCTTTTATTCTCACCTTGGCATTCCATTTTCATGTATGTTTCCATGTGCATTTGCATCCATCATGTTCATGCGTGCTTGCTCGCTTGTGATGTTTATTTTATTTTATTTTGCATCATGCATCTTCTCCATACCATTGTTGTGTTTGTTTAATTTAGTTGCTCATGTGCATTGCAACTTCTTGTCTTCTCTTGATCCTTCCATCAACCCCATGCTCACTTCCAACTTGGTTTCACCCAAGTTTCAAATCCCTATGGCACTTCCTTTTTCCCTTTTCTCTATTTATTTGAGTTGCAAATACAATTACTCAAATAAAGGTTCTTCTTTTGCCCATAAATCATATTTATTATGTAGGGTCATACTATAAAATTTAAGCCCATTTGGGTTCGGTTTGGTTAGGTTATAAATTCATGCATGTTTGGATTAAATTCGAACATGTTTAAATTTATAGTCTGTAAAATCCTCACACCACTTTTCTTTAATTGACCATATTCCGAGGACTCCAGAACTATTTTTGTCTCTCCCTAATTCCAGTGCTACCTCTCTATGCATTTATGCAAGTTCCATTTATATCGTATAAATGAATAAGAGGAAACAACAGATGAGGAGAGTTCTAGCCGAGGCCCAGCTTCTCTCCGCGCAGCACCATAGCCCACTTGGGCCTCCCCACTCTAGCCAGCCCAGCCGCACCTATAGCCAAACCTAGCCCAATAACCCTTGCAGCCTCTCTTTCCCTCGACCCCCACTCTCTCCTCTTGTCTCCCTACTCGCCCCGACAGGAAGGAGAGCCCTGCCCAATGCCATCTGCTCGACCCCCTCCTCCCTCTCGATCTCCCTCCAGCGCCGCCTTAGCGTCCCTCCTCCTCGATCCCGTGTGAGAGCTGCCAAGTCCGATGGTGCCCGGACCGGCCTCCGTGCACGCATAGAGGGACGACACCCTTGCCTCGTCCTCGGCCGCCTCTCCCTGCTCCTTCCGCGATGCCTACCGCCGCTGCCTTCTTCCAGCGTCGCCGGAGCCGCCCATGGAGCCATGCCCCTTCATAGTCGACGACCTGCACAAACACCCTGCTCCTTCGTCCCTACACCACCAGGCCCCCGCCGGCGACCTCGACCTTCAAGCGACCGCCGTGCCTCCGCCGAGTCTCCTCTGGCCGCTTGCTCGCCGCATCTTACCACCGTCGACCACCCCACCAGGGCCTCCCTACCTATGCCATCCTTTCTCCTCCGCGTCCGCCTTTGTCGCTGCTGCTCTGCCGCCCTACGGATGCCTCTGCTCGCAGGTGACGCTGCTAGTACCATGGCACTCTGCCGCACCTTGTCTCGCCGCTACCATCTCGAACCTCTCCTGCCGGCCACCGGGACCCGTCGCCCCTGCCTCATTGCCTGCTTGCCTCTGTGCCCCTCCATGGACCCCGAGCATCACCGCTGTGTGTTGCATTCCACTGAAGCTCTCGCTGCCTTCGTGCACCACCGCTGGCCCCTTTTGTTGTTGTCAAGACCGTCCAAATCAGGGAACGCCAAGTTCCACTACTGTTGACCCCGAACATCAACGAAGTGTGGACCTCTACGATCGATGTGGAACCGTCAAGTACCCATTGGACACGCCAAGTTCCTCTTCAAAATGTACAACTACATCCGATGTGGATTTCGACAAGTACCACGACGCCCGGAGCCCTCGGATATGTCAAGTTCGACTACCTTCGTGTGTACCACTACCGTCGACGAAGACACGTGTTACGCAAGCGTCAAGATTGGCTACAACATGTGTACGCCTACTATCACCGAAGACCCGTGCACGACTACCCTCGACCGCGAAGGGCTTGGAGTCATCAAGTACCTCTCCGAACGAACGTGAACGACTACTTCCACTATGAACGTGAATGACTACCGTCACGGGAACAACTACTTCTCTTCAAACTTGTTCCACCCTGAAAACACATGCTTCAAAGGTATAACGTCGAGACGACCACCGTGGATGAAGGTTGTGAGATACGAGTTGAACCTCGTGTTTGCACCGTGCCCTTTTGTTTCGTGCACGACCCTCGGTTGCCATGCCACCGACACATGGGACACCCAGTAAACGGGATCACCCCACCATCTCTTGCGTGTTCCATGCATCCGCACATTTCTCTTTTGCATCGGTATCTCAGTCGAGTTACCGGAACAGGAATGTTGCGTGTCACCCTTTTGTTCCGCCATGGCGACAAATGCTCTATCATGCTCATGGCAACTATTTCATAAAATTTCATAACTTGCACATGTCATCCGCATCATGATAATAACATTTAAAATGTTTAAAATTTTGTTGCACCAAACTGCTAAATGCATATGGGGATTTACCGGAATTGTTGTTCGTTGTTTCCGGCCTCATTTAAACTTGCCTAGATAGGTAGTTTTGTTGTGCTTAACCCCTTGCCATGTTTAATAACATTTAACATTGCTGGGTACATAAAAGAGAGAGAACTAAGTAATTGACGTGGTGTTTCGTCAATATGCAACGGAGTTGCATATTGAGCTCCACTTAATTTGTAGGTTTGTTTATGCACTTTGCCATGACATGGCTCATTAAACCGGACATGCATCATACTTGGTTGTGCATCATGCCATGTTTATGTGGTGGTTGTTTACTGTGTTATTTGCTTATTTCTGGGTTGCTTCTCTCGTTAGCTTCGGTTTCGTTCCGGAGTTGTGCGGATTCGTTTGACTACGTCCGTTTGTCTTCTTCATGGACTCGTTCTTCTTCCTTGCGGGATCTCAGGCAGGATGACCATACCCTTGAAATCACTTCTATCTTTGCTTGCTAGTTGATCTCTCTATCGCTATGTTGCGCTGCCTACCACTTGTTATATCATGCCTCCCATATTGCCATGTCAAGCCTCTAACCCACCTTTCCTAGCAAAACGGTGTTTGGCTATGTTACCGCTTTGCTCATCCCCTCTTATAGCGTGGCTAGTTGCAGGTGAAGATGAAGTTTCTTCCATGTTGGAACATGGTTACGTTGGGATATCACTATATCTCTTATTTAATTAATGCATCTATATACTTGGTAAAGGGTGGAAGGCTCGGCCTTATGCCTGGTGTTTTGTTCCACTCTTGCCGCCCTAGTTTCCGTCATACCAGTGTTGTGTTCCTTGATTTTGTGTTCCTTACACGGTTGGGTGTTATGGGGACCCCTAGACAGTTTGCTTTGAATAAAACTCCTCTAGCAAGGTCCAACCTTTGTTTTACCATTTGCCTCACCACCACCTACTTTTCCCTTGGGAGTCGTGCTCCCGAGGGTCATCTTTATTTTAACCCCCCCCCCCCCCCCCCCCCCCCACCCCCCCCCCGGGCCAGTGCTTCTCTAAGTGTTGGTCCAAACCGATCCGCCTGCGGGGCCACCTCGGGGAAACTCGAGGGCTGGTTTTACTCGTAGCCTGTCTCATCCGGTGCTGCCCTAAGGACGAGATATGTGTAGCTCCTATCAGGATGTCGGCGCATCGGTCGGTCTTGCTGGTCTTGTTTTAACATTGTCAAAATGTCTTGTAACCAGGATTCCGAGTCTGATCGGGTCTTCCTGGGAGAAGGAATATCCTTCGTTGACCATGAGAGCTTGTGACGGGCTAAGTTGGGACACCCTTGCAGGGTTGTTGAACTTTCGAAAGCCGTGCCCATGGTTATGGGCAGATGGGAATTTGTTAATATACTGTTGTAGCGAACTTGACACTTAATTTAATTAAAATACATCAATTGTGTGTGTAACTGTGATGGTCTCTTCTCGGCGGAGTTCGGGAAGTGAACACGGTTCTTGTGTTATGGTTGTGCGTAAGTAGTTTCAGAATCACTGCTTGATCACTTGTAGCTTCTCGACCGTTGCATTGCTTCTCTTCTCGCTCTTATTTGTGTATGTTAGCCACCATATATGCTTAGTGCTTGCTGCAGCTCCACCTCATTACCTTATCCTACCCATAAGCTTAAATAGTCTTGATATCGCGGGTGTGAGATTGCCGAGTCCTTGTGACTCACAGATACTTCCAAACAGTTGCAGGTGCCGATGATACTAGTGCAGGTGACTCAACCCAGATCAAGTGGGAGCTCGATGAAGATCTTGTTCGTTCTTTTGTTTCGTTTCCTGTTGATTAGTAGTGGAGCCCAGTTGGGACGATCGGGGATCTATGCATTTGGGGTTGTCTTCTTTTATTTTGGTTCCGTAGTCGGACCTTGATTGTATTCTGGATGATGTATGTTTAACTTGTATTTGTGTGAAGTGGCGGTTGTAAGTCAACTCTTTATCCCTTTCTTATTCAGTACATGGGATTGTGTGAAGATCACCCCTCTTGCGACAAATCTACCATGCGGCTATGCATCTAAGTCGTGCCTCGACACGTGGGAGATATAGCTGCATCATGGGTGTTACAGTGCCCCACAAGCCAAATCCGAATTGGGGAGGGGGCCGGCCCCCTTTCCTTCTCTCCTTCTCCTTTTTCCTTCTTCTCCTACTCCAACTAGGGAAGGGGGGAAACCTACTCCTACTAGGAGTAGGAATCCTCCTTGGGGTGCGCCATAGAGAGGGCCGACCCTCCCCTCCTCCACTCCTTTATATACGAAGGAGGGCGGCACCCCATGGACAAACAAGTTAACAGTTGTCTTAGTCGTGTGCGGTGCCCCCTCCACAGATTTCCACCTCGGTCATATCATTGTAGTGCTTAGGCGAAGCCCTGCGTCGGTAACTTCATCATCACCATCATCACGCCATCGTGTTGATGAAACTCTCCCTCAGCCTCAGCTGGATCAAGAGTACGAGGGACGTCACCAAGCTGAACATGTGCAAAACGCGGAGGTGTCGTGCGTTCGGTAATTGATCGGTTGGATTGCGAAGACGTTCGACTACATCAACTGCGTTACTTAACGTTTCCGCTTTCAATATATGAGGGTACATGGACACACTCTCCCCTCTCATTGCTATACATCTCCTAGATAGATCTTGTGTGATCGTAGGAAATTTTTTGAAATATTACATTCCCCAACAGTATGCGGTCCGATGAGTGTTGAGGCACGCGGCGGGTATCATTATTTTCTAACCTTCACAGATGATTTGAGTATGTATGGGTATATCTACTTGATGGAACACAAGTCTGAAACATTTGAAAAGTTCAAAGAATTTTAGAGTGAAGTGGAGAATCATCGTAACAAGAAAATAAAATTTCTACGATCTGATTGCGGAGGCGAATATTTGAGTTACGAGTTTGGCCTTAATTTAAGACAATGTGGAATTGTTTCACGACTCACGCCACCTGGAACACCACAGCGTAATGGTGTGTCCGAACATCGTAACCGTACTTTATTAGATATGGTGCGTTCTATGATGTCTCTTTCCGATTTGCCTTTATCATTTTGGGGTTATGCATTAGAGACAGCCGCTTTCACGTTAAATAGGGCACCGTCTAAATCTGTTGAGATGACACTGTATGAATTATGGTTTGGCAAGAAACCTAAGATGTCATTTCTTAAAGTTTGGGGATATGATGCTTATGTCAAAAGGCTTCAACCTGATAAGCTCAAACCAAAAACGGAGAAGTGTGTCTTCATAGGATACCCTAAAGAAACTATTGGGTATACCTTTTACCACAGATCTGAAGGCAAGATATTTGTTGCTAAGAATGGGTCATTTCTAGAGAAGGAGTTTCTCTCATAAGAAGTGAGTGGGAGGAAAGTAGAACTTGATGAGGTAATTGTACCTTCTCTCGAATTGGTAAGTAGCACATCAGATAAAACCATTCCCATGATGCCTACACCAACTAGAGAGGAAGCTAATGATGATGATCATGAAACTTCAGATCAAGTTACTACTGAACTTCGCAGGTCGACCAGAAGGCATATGTCAGTAGAATGGTATGGTAATCCTGTCCTGGAAGTCATGTTGTTAGACAACGATGAGCCTATGAACTATGAAGAAGCTGTGATGAGCCCAGGTTCCGATAAATGGCTTGAGGCCATGAAATCTGATATAGGATCCATGTATGAGCACAGGTGTGGAATTTGGTGGACTTGCCCGATGATCGGCAAGCCATTGTGAATAAATGGATCTTCAAGAGGAAGGCGGATGCTGGTGGTAATATCACCGTCTAAGAAGCTCGACTTGTTGCAAAAGGTTTTCCACAAGTTCAAGGGGTTGACTACGATGAGACTTTCTCAACCGTAGCGATGCTTAAGTCTATCAGAATCATGTTAGCAATTGCTGCATTTTATGATTATGAAATCTGGCAAATGGACGTCAAAACATCATTCCTTAACGGGTTTCTTAAAGAAGAGTTGTATATGATGCAACCAGAAGTTTTTGTAGATCCTAAAGGTGCTAACAACGTGTGCAAGCTCCAGAGATCCATCTATGGACTGGTGCAAGCATCTCGGAGTTGGAATATACACTTTGATGATGTGATCAAAGCATTTGGTTTTATACAGACTTATAGTGAAGCCTGTATTTATAAGAAAGTGAGTATGAGCTTTGTAACATTTTTGATATTATATGTGGATGACATATTGCTGATTGGAAATGATATAGAATTTCTGGATAGCATAAAAGGATATTTCAATAAGAATTTTTCAATGAAAGACCTCGGTGAAGCTGCTTATATATTGGGCATCAAGATCTATAGGGATAGATCGATATGCTTAATAGGACTTTCACAAAGCACATACCTTGACAAAGTTCTGAAGAAGTTCAAAATGGACCAGTCAAATAAAGGGTTCTTGCCTGTGTTGCAAGGTGTGAAACTGAGTCAGACTTCAAAGTCCAACCACGACAGAAGATAGAGAGAGAATGAATGTCATTCCTTATGCCTCAACCATAGGTTCTATAATGTATGCCATGCTTTGTACTAGACCTGATGTGTGCCTTGCCATAAGTTTGGCAGGGAGGTACAAAAGTAATCCAGGGGTGGATCACTGGACTACAGGCAAGAATATCTTGAAGTTCCAGAAAAGGACCAATGGTATGTTTCTCGTTTATGGAGGTGACGAAGAGCTCATCGTGAAGGGTTACGTTGATGCTAGCTTCAACACAGATCTAGATGACACTAAGTCACAAACCGGATACGTATTTATATTGAATAGTGGACCTTTCAGTTGGTGTAGTTTTAAGCAGAGCGTCATGGCGGGATCTACATGTGAAGCAGAATACATAGCTGCTTCGGAAGCAGCGTGATACGTTACTTTTTCTCATGCTTTTCCTCTTGTTTTGGACTCAAATTTGCATGATTTGAATGGAACTAACCCCGGACTGACGTTGTTTTCAGAAGAACTACCATGGTGTTGTTTTTGTGCAGAAATAAAAGTTCTCAGAATGGAATGAAACTTTGCAAGGAATTTTTATGTAATATATAAGAATTTCTGGAGTCAAGACCTACCGGAGAGGGGGCCCCTCGGTGGGCACAACCCACCAGGGCGCGCCCAGGTGGGTTGTACCCACTTGGTGGCCCCACAGACCTCAACCCTAACACTATAAATTCCTATTTTCGGAGAAAAAAAATCAGGGAGAATGAATTATCGCGATCCATGAGACGGAGCCGCCGCCAAGCCCTGTTCTTCCTCGGGAGGACAGATCCGGAGTCTGTTTGGGGCTCCGGATAGGGGGATCTTCGTTCTTCGTCATCACCAACCCCTCTCCATCACCAATTCCATGATGCTCCCCATCGGGAGTGAGTAATTCCTTCATAGGCTCGCTGGTCAGTGAGGATTTGGATGAGATTCATCATGTAACCGAGTTAGTTTTGTTAGGGCCTGATCCCTAGTATCCACTATGTTCTTAGATTGATGTTGCTATGACTTTACTATGCTTAATGCTTGTCACTTTGACCCCGGGTGCCATGATTTCAGATCTGAACCGTTTATGTTATCATCATTATATCCATGTTCTAGATCTGATCTTGCAAGTTATAGTTACCTACTACGTGTTATGATCTGACAACCCCGGAGTGACAACAATCGGGCCCACTCTCGGTGATGACCGTGGTTTGATGACTTCATGTATTCACTATGTGCTAAAGCTTTGTTCCAGTTCTCTATTAAAAGGAGGCCTTAATATCCCTTAGTTTCCAATATGGACCCCGCTGCCACGGGAGGGTAGGATGAAAGATGTCGTGCAAGTTCTTTTAATAAAGCACGTATGACTATTTACAGAATACATGCCCACATTATATCGATGAACTGGAGCTAGTGCCGTATCGCCCTAGGTTATAACTGTCACATGATGAATATCATGCAACAAGTCACCGATCCAATGCCTACGAACTTTTAAATATTGTTTCTGCTAAGTTACTACTGCTATCATCACTGTTACACTTGCTACAAAATTACTGCTATCACTGTTACTATTACTATTGCCGCTGTCACTACTATCAAAACTATCAAACTACTTTGCTACTGATCACTTTGCTGCAGATAATTAATCTCCAGGTGTGGTTGAATTGACAACTCAGCTGCTAATACCTTCAAATATTCTTTGGCTCCCCTTGTGTCAAATCTATAAATTTGGGTTGAATACTCTACCCTCGAAAACTGTTGCGATCCTCTATACTTGTGGGTTATCAAGACCTTTTTCTGGCGCCGTTGCCGGGGAGCAATGCTATATTTGTTGAGTCACTTGGGATTATTATCATATTATCACTATGAAGAATGTGAAGGATCCTAATACTAAGATATTTCCCTCAAGGATGAGGGGAGGTAAGGAACTGCCATCCAGTTCTGCTTTAGATTCACCTTTTGTTATGAATAAACTTGCAACACCACCACACGCTATCAATTCTAATATGTTGCAAGTTATTGATGATGCTACTTCTACTATGAATGATGCTTATGATGATGCTAGTACCTTGCTTGATAATTATGATGTGCCACTTGGTGAATTTCTTGATAAACAAATTGCTAGAGTTATACAACATGATGTTGTCCAATGTGATGATGAGCTTGAAACTGGAACTCCTGAAACACCTGCTAGAACTAGCCTTCCTAGATATGAATTGCCTAAGGTACTGGAAGGTTATGTTATGAGTGAAGAAACAACAAGAGACATTCTTTCTTGCTATGATAGAGATGATCTAGAGAAATTACTACACAAGTATAAAGAAAAATCTCTGAATGCTAGAATGAAATGTGATACTAAGTTTGCTACTTCACCTATCTTTATTGATGATAAGGATTATGAATTCTGTGTCAACCCAGAGCTAATTACTCTGGTTGAATCTGATTCTTTCCATGGTTATGAAGCTGAAAACTGTTGTGGCACATCTTACTAAGTTGAATGACATAGCCACCCTTTTTACTCATGATGAGAAAACTCGCTATTACTTTATTCTCAAATTATTTCCTTTCTCATTCAAGGTGATGCTAAAGCTTGATACAACACTCTTGCTCCTAGTTGTGTGCGTAGTCCCCAGGATATGATTTATTACTTCTCTGAAAAACATTTTCCTGCTCATATGAAACAAGTTGCCTTACAGGAAATATTTAGCTTTGTGCAAACTAAAGAAGATAGTCTCCCACAAGCTTGGGGGGGGGGGGCTTTGCCAGTTACTTAATGCTTTGCCTGATCATCCTCTTAAGAAAAATGAAATACTTGATATCTTCTATAATGGACTAACTGATGCTTCTAGGGACTTCCTAGATACTGGTGCTAGTTGTGTTTTTAGGGAACGAACTATTGGACAAGCTGAAGAATTATTGAATAACATATTGAAAAATTATGATGATCGGACGATTCCTGAACCACCGCCTAAACCCACTCCGAAGAAGAGGGGTATATTATATCTCAGTCCCGAAGATATGCAAGAGGAAAAGAAATCTATGAAGGAAAAAGGTATTAGAGCTGAGGATGTTAAAATTTTACCTCGTATTGAAGAAATACATGGGCTTAATACACCACCAATGCCTAAGGTGGTAGAGGTAAATTCTCTTATGAAGTTTAATGGTAATGACAATCCTCACAATATGCATCCTAGCCAATGCCTTTATGAGTTTGAAAATTATATTAGAAAACAAGATCACTTCAATGCAAATGTTATGAAACAATTGAAATATAATTATGATATGATTGCTCACTTGAGTGACTTGTTATTTAGAATATCAAATGATGTTAGAGGTGTTGGAAAGCATGCTTCTATGGTTCAAACTCAATTAGAGCAAGTTGCTAAATCTCAAAGAGAATTGCTTGATGAAATGAATAATAATATGAATGACTTTGCTATTAGAGTTGCAACTAGAGGAGGTAAAATGACTCAGGAACCACTTTATCCTGAGGGACACCCTAAAAGAATTTAACAAGATTCACAAAGAGCTAACACTAGTGCACTTAGTCCTTCTAGGAAGAAAAAGAAAAAGAAAAATGATAGGACTTTGCACACTCCTAGTGAACCTAAAATAGAAAAACCTCCTGATAATGATAATGAAATTTCCATCTCTGATGCTGAAACACAATCTGGTAATGAACACTCACATACTGATAATGAAAAAGATAATGATGAGGTTCATGAAGACTCTCAACCAAACAATGAAAAAGAACGAGATAATGATGTTCAGATAGAACCACCTGTTGATCTTGATAACCCACAAACTAAAAATAGAAGATATGACAAAACAAACTTTGTTGCTAGGAAACACGGTAAAGAAAGAGAACCATGGGTTCAAAAACCTATGCCTTTTCCACCCAAGTGAACTAATCTATCCTTTCTGGTAATGAACATCTCCCGGTGCTCATCTCGGCGCCCACAAATCTGGTAGATTGTATCCTTGAGACCATTGAAGTAGACTTCTCCAATGCGTCCCATGGCGATGTGAGCTGCCATGCTCTTTCCTAGACCCCAAGTTGGTGCATCAAAGGAAAACTCTATGGGCTCAGTGACTGGAATGAACGTCCTTCCTGGAACTTGAACTTGAATCATCCAGTGCTCTTCGTCAGGTAAAGTGCCGTTGTAGGTTCCGGTGAAGCTTGGTACTCCTATGTTCAGGTATCTAGTGACTTCCTTCAAGTGACGTCCAAAGGGTGTATCTTCATCCAGTTGTGTGAACTTGTTCCTTGCATCCGCCATCCTAAAAGAGTAGAAAAGATGAGAAGCCAGAAGGAGAAGAGAGTGAGTAGTGATCTAGGTCTTTAGCTTAGTGGTCGTGTCCTATAGTCAGCATGTGCTCTGATACCATCTTGTAGCGACCAGACCTCAAACGGTCCAGTCTCCGTGCTCAGGTGTCATCCCTGGATCAGTAATGCTGACACCACACAGTACTTGAAGGATTTATAACAGAGTAGCAATCACACACTTATTACATCGAGTGTCTCAAAAGAGAACTTATTGCAATAAATATGGCTTAAGGCCATCTAATAACGATAACAGCAGAAGGCTTGGAAGATAAGTGAGTCCATCAACTCCAACGACATCACTGAGTATAGAACCACGACCTAAAAACACCTTATTCGTCGTCTGAAAAGTCTGCACATTAACGTTGCAGCCCGAAATGGGTCAGCACATGGAATATGCTGGCAAAATAACACATAGAGAGTAATGGAATGAAATAGGCTATTCTATATGCATATTTGGCTGGTGGAAAGCTCTATGGTTACAGTTTTGCGTAAAGCCAATTTTTCCGTACTGCAAAGGAATAAATTTTATTTAACTATCATGGTAGTAGTTAAACATTGAGAATGGTTGACAGCATTCTCAATCCCAATTAAGCATCATTAAACAAAACCCAACAAAATTAATTTTAGAGTAACATGTTGAGATTCACATGATAATCTAGGTACTAGATACTCAAGATGTCCATAACCGGGGACACGGCTAATCATGATTAGTTTATACTCTCTGCAGAGGTTTGTGCACTTTTCCCCACAAGACTTGATCGCCTCCGTTTGGTTTCTCATACTACATGGTGTTTGAGAAGATGGATGACCGAGACATAGTCTTTCAGAAGCGCTAGCACCTTACGATCGGGTAGACCGTTACACCTACTTTCCCCTACATCTGCTAGTCTACCACTGTAAGAGTTCGCACAACTTAATCAACTATGCTAGAGCCCATAATAGCTTGTGCTGCACACGGAAGTTTCTAGCATGAATAATCTCATGATCCCTTTGAGCCTGGGTGGCGGCCATAAAAAAACAGGCAATCGCTGGAATACCCAGGTGCCTCAATCCACCCAGATGTGTGTTTAAGTTGCCACCTTAAATAAACCATTCATTAACAATCTCACATCTGTCATGGATACACTCACCCAATCCACGTCTACTAGCATAGCATGGCATAATAAGCAAACGTAGAAGTAACTCCCAAAGGTTTGATAATAACAGGTAATAGGTACTACCTCAACTACTTCCCAAACCCACAATTTAATTAGATACTAATCATACAATGTGTGAGGATTGATCTAATGCAATAAAACTGGGTAGAGGGAAAAGCATGATCAAAGTGTTACTTGCCTTGCTGATGATCCGGGAAACCTAGCGACTCGAAGTAGCAAGCGGCGCACTCCGGGTACTCTATCGCAAACAAACAAGCATACAATAAGTACTCAACTAATGCACAGGTAAAACTCAAATAAGAGATCTAACCAGAAAGTTCAACTTAAGAACTCCGGTTGGCAAAACGAATCAAACCGAACGAAGCAACGAAAGACAAATGCCAAAAGAAACAGGCTTCATTTACTATTCTGGATCTAAGGCAATTTTTATAGTGGCAAAAACTTGTTTGAGTTGGTTAAATGGAAAGAGGGTTTTGAGACGAAACTCCAGGCGCTTGAATCGCCTAATTCCGATAAACGTGCGAAAAGTTAGACTAAAACGAAAATCGGATCAGAAATCACGATCTGAAAAACCGCGGATTTAATCTGAGAAAAAGAAAAATGACGAACGTTCGTTAAAACGAACGAACGGACGAACGCTCGCTAATTAAATAAACCGGAAAAACCGATCTATTAAAAAAACCAAAACTAAAAAAACAAACAAAACCGACGAAAAACCGATCGGTTTCCTAAAAAAACCGGCGGCGCGAGGTCTACCTCCGGCGACTCCGGCGAACGGCGGCGGGGCGCGGGCGGGCGGCTGCGCGGCCTAGGGTTTTGGGGGCGGGGCGGCTTGGGGCTGACCTCGGGCCTCGGGGCGCTATAAGAAGGCCCGGCCGGGCGGAGTCCTGGCCGGTTACGGCCCAAGGTCGGTTCGGACTCTTTTTTTTTAAATAATTACGCACGGAAAAAAATAAAAGGAATACTAAACGGACTCCAAAAATCCCGAAATAAATTTTCTCCCGCTTCTAAAATCAAGCCGCACAGGATGAACATTTATTTGGGGCCTAAATGCAATTTTGAAAAACGCGCATTTTTCCTAAATTCAAATAAAATAGCAAATAAAACCAAATAAAATATTATTTGATTTTTTTATTAAATCCCCAATATTTCTTTATTTTGGGAAAGTCATTTTATTCCCTCTCTCATAATTTTTACAATATAAATAATTGAAGATAAAATAAATAAAATCAAATGATCCTATTTTCAAAATTTGAGACAACTCAAGTATGAAAATAACGAAATCCCCAACTCTCTCCGAGGGTCCTTGAGTTGCGTGAAATTTCAAGGATCAACCAAAATGCAATAAATATGATATGCAATGATGATCTAGTGTATAACAATCCAAATTGAAAATTTGGGATGTTACAAAGACTATGTCCTCATTTGGTGGGAACAAATCATAGAGCGTCAAGAGGCAAGAGGTGAACCACCCATCACTACTTGCGCGCAAATGAAGGATGTCATGAGAGCATGCTTCGTACCTACCTACTACAACTGCGACCTCTTCAAGAAAATCCAACTCCTCAAGCAAGGAACAAAGAGCGTTGAAGAGTACTACAAGGAGATGGAGATTGCAATGATACGAGCCAATGTCACAGAAGATGATGAGCAAACAATGGCACGTTTCTTGAATGGACTCAATCATCCTATCAAGAAGATCGCCGACTTCCAACCATACTCAAATCTCATAGAGCCAGTGCACCAAGCTACCAAAGCGGAACGCCAAGTGCAAGATGATTTCAAGTATGCCAAGTTCTTATCCAAGTCCTACGGCTTCTCCAACAACCAAGCTTCAACGACTCCAACACCGACTACAAAGCCTTCTACTACCAACATCGACAAGTCGAGTTCCAAGAAAGCTTCATCAACTACAAGCCATCCTACTACGAGCAACTTCAAGCCGAGAGCTTCATCATCATCAACCCCAACCGATGAGACCGTCAAGATGAGTTCCTTCAAGTGTTTCACTTGCGGAGGCCGAGGCCACAAGTCCTATGAGTGCACCAACAAGCGAACCATGGTATTCAACGATGATGGCACTTATGACTCCATGAGTGAAGGCGAAATGGAAGCCCTTGAGCAAGTCGCCATGCACCGCCAAGTGAACAATGACGAAGAACAAGTCTTCTACGATGAAGACTCAAGTACCGCACTTGTTGTCTCGAAAGTTTTGACTCTCCAACATCACCAAGAAGAAGACCAAAGATGACACATATTCCACACCAAGGCCGGCATCAATCGACGATCCGTCATGGTCATCATCGATGGAGGGAGTTGTCATAATATCGCAAGCGAAGAAATTTGCTCCAAGCTCCAATTGCCCAAGACGAAGCATCCACTTCCATACAAAGTGCAATGGCTTAGCGACTCCGGCACCATACAAGTCTCCTTCAAAATTGGCGCCTACGAAGACACCTTGGAGTGCGACGTCGTTCCAATGACCGTTTGCCATCTTCTCCTTGGACGCCCATGGCAATTCGATAGAGGAGTCGTCCACAACGGTCGAACGAACCACTACATCTTCAAGATGAAGGGCAAGGAGTACGTCCTCCATTCAATGTCGCCAAGTCAAGTGATCGCCGACAAGCAAGCCACCCATCGTGGAGATCATAGTGAGAGAGCGAGCCACCATAATGAGAGTGAGCGCCACAAGCCCAAATCGAACACCTCCACGATGAGCGAAAAGAAGAACTTAGTCCTATTTGCCACCAAAAGTGAGATAAGAGGATTGTGTGAGAACCCATCTAGTGTCCTACGCTGCGTCCTCATGTGCAAGGACAATGCACCACAAAAATAAGACTTCTCACACTCTTCCTCTAGTCTTGTCTTCTCTTTTGCAGGAATTTCAAGATGTTTTCCCCGATGAGCTACCTCCGAGTCTACCTCCTCTACGAGGCATTGAGCACCGCATCGACCTCATCCCCGAGCACCGCTTCAGAACAAAGCTCCCTACCGCGTCAACCCCGAAGAAACCAAAGAAATACAAAGGCAAGTAAAGCATCTCAGAGACCATGGACATGTGCGTGAAAGTTTGAGCCCTTGTGCCGTCCTGGTCATTCTTGTGCCAAGACGGGACGGTAGCTTTCGCATGTGCTCCGATTGTAGACCTATAAATGATGTCACCGTTTGCTATCGGTATCCCATTCCACGCCTAGATGATATGCTTGATGAGCTTAGCGGTGCCGCTATCTTTTCCAAAATTGATCTTAAGAGTGGTTACTATCAAATCCGCATACAAGAGGGTGATGAATGGAAAACCGCCTTTAAAACCAAGTTTGGTTTGTATGAGTGGTTAGTCATGCCTATGGGTCTCTCGGAGGCACCTGGCACTTTTATGCGCCTTATGAATCATGTCTTTCGCCCTTACATTGGTATATTTGTTGTGGTTTACTTCGGTGACATTCTTGTGTTTAGCAAATCTACCAAAGAGCATGTCACCCATGTCCGCACCGTTTTGCAAACTCTTAGAAAAGAGCGCCTCTATGCTAATATGGAGAAATGCCTTTTTGGTGTTGATAAGCTCGTTTTCTTGGGTTTTGTTGTTTCCTCTAAGGGTGTTCATGTTGATGACTCCAAGATCCATGCTATCAAAAACCTATGCCTTTTCCACCCAAGTCAACTAAAAAGAATGACGATGAAGAATTTGAATGCTTTGCTGAAATGCTGAGGCCAGTCTTTTTGCGTACTCACATGACTAATATCTTGAAAATGCCTCCTTATGCAAAATATATGAAAGACATCATCACAAATAAGAGAAAAATACCGGAAGCTGAAATCTCCACTATGCTTGCTAATTACACTATTAAAGATGGAGTACCCAAAAACATGGAGATCCGAGAATACCAACTATACCTTGCTCTATCAAAAAGAATAATGTGAAAACTACTTTGTGAGATTTAGGTGTTGGTGTTAGTGTTATGCCTTTCTCTTTATATAAAATACTTGACTTGAATAAACTCACACCTACTGAAATATCTTTGCAAATGGTTGACAAATCAACTGCCATATCTATCGGTATTTGTGAGGATGTTCCCGTTGTTTTTGCTAATGTTACTATTTTGACTGACTTTGTTATACTTGAGATGCCCGAGGACGACAACATATCGATTATCCTTGGTAGACCATTCTTAAATACTGCAGGGGTTGTTATTTATTGCAATAAAAGCATGGTCAGTTTTCATATTAATGGCAATGAGCATACGGTGCACTTTCCGAAGAAAAAATTCCAAGTGAATGGTATTAATGTTATTGAAAAATCTCTGACAATCACTATTGGAAGTTTTCAAACACCTCTACCTACTGTCAAAAAGAAATATGAAATACTTATTTTTGGGCTAATGCATATCGCCATTGAGGTAACTTAGTGACTTACGAAAGTTCTTCGGTTTCATGCTAATCGAAAGTGGTTGTTAATAAGACTTGATCAACCTTATTAATGGATCATTTTTGAACAGTATGAAGTTGATGAATTTAGTAAGCACTACCTTCTATCCCTACCCTTTGTTTTATGTTTTTATTAGTTAAATAAAATGAAATGCCATGTTTTTGTCTGTTTTCTGAATTTCCCGTGCAATAATAAATGACCCAAAAATAGAAGTTCTCAAAATGCCCGGAAATTTTTACATGATTTTTTCTGAATATTTGAGAATTTTTGGTGCAATAAACATCAGAGGGAGGTGCACCAGGTGGGCACAACCCACCTGGGCGTGCCCTGGTGGGTTATGGTCCCCATGTGGGCCCCCTCACTTACCTCTTCATCCCACATCATCACTTACCTCCAGGAAAAAATCCCCATTGCTCTCTCTCCCGTGTTCTTGAGCTCAAACCTGCGGAATTCGATCTCTTTGCTCGAAGCTCCGTTTACAAAACTGTTTCGGGGATTGTTTCTTGGTATGTGACTCCACCATTTGTCCAATTAGTTTTTGTTTAGTGGCTTATACTTTGAATAATTAGCTACTCTTGGTGCTGCTATAGATGTGCTTGCATGTTGAATTCTTAGTGTTCTAAGTAGTTTGAATGCTTGCTATGGCCTCTATGTATCCCTATGAGTAGTTGTTATCAATTTTGTGAAGTTTTCTTGAGAAAATTTTGTGGACTAAAAATCCAGATTTTTGTTCATAGGAAAAATTGTACGCGGACATGAATATCTTCAAGTAGTTTGGCTCTAAGAAGAGCTCCAAGGGTGTTATAGGGGAGTCTTCTGACAGTGATCTCCACCCTCAGAGGTTGGCAGAGGTATGGCCATGCGAATGGCCGCACACCCCATTCCTGCAAGAGGCTGGAATTCTTGAGGACTTCATGCAATATGTTGGTAATGCCGGCCTCACCGACTTCATCACAGATGAGTGTGACCAACACCACATCCTCACAAACATCTTTGTTCAGAGCGTACTTTCTTGCCTAGAAATAATCCTCCTGAAGTGAGCTTTGATTTATATGCTGAAAACCATCAGATACCACTTATTGAGTTTTGTGACATATGCACGACCCCGTCTGATGGGTGCTTGGCCGAGCCTAGGCCGGCCGAGTTTGACGCCTTTTATCACACTCTGACAGTGGGTGATGAGAGAGGAGTGTCAGCCATCACTGCCGCTGGCTTACATTTTCCCGTCGTTTGTTACTTTGCACTTTTCATTACCAAATGCTTGCTTGCTAGGGAGAAGGTGGGTGCACTTAGTTCACCAGACCTTGTTATTTTACGTGCACTAGAGGGCAACAACATGCATAGCTTGGGAGCTATCATGGCTCATCGCCTCTATCTTAATAAATCTCAGGGCAAAATACATTGGTGGGATTTTGGCCACTCGTTTGGCAACTCATGATTACCCTCTGACAAAGGTTTACCTAGATCATGTAGCCATGGATCACCATCACTTTCTTGTACATGATCGTCCTGACATTGCCATTCCTTACAACCTGGTCTATAGCGTTGAAACTCGTGATGTTATTCCATTACTTGCGCCTTCTTTGTTTGATTCTGCTACCAGGGGCGGATACCGGATTATGCCTGCACAGGCTGCGGAGGATGCCTGCTCCTCATGATCCATACTACCATCCAGGATACTGATCGACTACCAAGTTAGGCCAAAAGCCTAAGCTTGGGGGAGTACGTGTTTCCACCAACTCTACATTCATGTCCACTTATTTCAATTGTCGATGTTCACACTTTTCATTGTATCATGCATGATTAGATTTATTTTCTTGCTTTCTTCTTGTGTGTTTGAAAAACTTTAGAAAAACCAAAAAAATTAGTTGTAGTTAATTTATTTTCTATGCATGCTTAGTAGTAGTACTAAAAAGAACATCCAAAAAGATTTCCTTATTCTTCTTTTTCTTGTTGGGAGCTTTCCCGTGTAAATAGTTTTTCTCATTTTTTGCTTTTCCCTTTTATTTGCTTTCTGAAGAAAACCAAAAACTCCAAAAATATTTCAGTGTGTTTCTCTAAATTTGCTTTTTTTATTCGAGTTGTACCGACGAGAAGACCACGATGAAAATGTTGAGTGACTGTCATATGAATAACTGTTGAACTAATAAAGAGCCCATTTTACCTTGTCTTCTCCTGTTGAATAAAATGTTTGTAGATTCGAGCTTAGTCCATGTCACTCTTGCACTATTATTATTTTTCATATCATTCGGTCGTGCAAGTGAAAGGCAATAATGACGACATTCGATGAACTGGTCGTGGCAAAGAGAAACTGGTATGAACTCGAATTATTATGTTTGTGTAAATATGTTTAACCTAGCATCCAAGCTTCAACCCATTATGAGTAAACATGTTTGCTATGACAATTAGAGATTATAGTTTCTCATGACATGCATAAGTAGCTCGAAGTTAATAATGATTTATCTTGGATATCAACATAGCATTGAGGTGATTGTGATGTAGTATGATGATATGGTATCCTCCTCTGAATGTTCAAGTGGCTTGACGTGGTACATGTTCATGCATGTAGTTAAATCAAAACCAACATAGCATCTATAATGTTTATGTTCATGGTGTTCATATCCTACTCATGCTAGTGTCCAATGTTACTTATGCATAATGCATGGTTATGATCGTTGTTGCTCTCTAGCTGGCCGCTTCTTAATCTAAATTGCTAGCCTTCGCCTGTACTAAGTGGGGATTCTGCTTGTACATCATAAACCTTGAACCCAAAGTTATTCCAGATGAGTGATGACCCACAAGTATAGGGGATCTATCATAGTCCTTTTGATAAGTAAGAGTGTCGAACCCAACAAGGAGCAGAAGGAAATGATAAGCGGTTTTCAGCAAGGTATTCTCTGCAAGCACTGAAATTATAGATAACAAATAGTTTTGTGATAAGATAATTTGTAACGAGCAACAAGTAACAAAAGTAAATAAAGTGCAGCAAGGTGGCCCAATCCTTTTTGTATCAAAGGACAAGC
This sequence comes from Triticum urartu, assembly GCF_003073215.2. Classification (NCBI taxonomy): domain Eukaryota; kingdom Viridiplantae; phylum Streptophyta; class Magnoliopsida; order Poales; family Poaceae; genus Triticum; species Triticum urartu. The sequence continues at coordinate 310,464,447 of NC_053028.1, read as the reverse complement.
CTGGACAAACTCTTATATAGAAGAAAGCGCTCTTGAGGACACATGTGAATTATTGTCAAGCTAGTTTTCATCGTTCATATGATTCACGTTCGGTACTTTGATAATTTGATATGTGGGTGGACCGGTGCTTTGGTGCTATCCTTACTTGGACAAGCATCCCACTTATGATTAACCCCCATTGCAACCATCCACAACTACAACAGAAGTATTAAGGTAAACCTAACCATAGCATGAAACATATGGATCCAAATCAGCCCCTTATGAAGCAACGCATAAACTAGGGTTTAAGCTTCTGTCACTCTAGCAACCCATCATCTAGTTATTACTTCCCAATGCCTTCCTCTATGCCCAAATAATGGTGAAGTGTCATGTAGTCGACGTTCACATAACACCACTAGAGGAGAGACAACATACGTCTCATCAAAATATCGAACGAATACCAAATTCACATGACTACTAATAGCAAGACTTCTCCCATGTCCTCAGGAACAAACGTAACTACTCACAAAGCATATTCATGTTCATAATCAAAGGGGTATTAATATGCATATAGGATCTGAACATATGATCTTCCACCGAATAAACCAACTAGCTTCAACTACGAGGAGTAATCAACACTACTAGCAACCTACAGGTACCAATCCCAGACTTAGAGACAAGAATTGGATACAAGAGATGAACTAGGGTTTGAGAGGAGATGGTGCTGGTGAAGATGTTCATGGAGATTGGCCCCCTCCCGATGAGAGGAGCATTAGTAATGACGATGGCGATGATTTCCCCCTCCCGGAGGGAAGTGTCCCCGGTAGAACAGCTCCGCCAGAGCCCTAGATTGGTTACGCCAAGGTTCCGCCTCGTGGCGGCGGAGTCTCTCCCGAAAGCTTGCTTATGATTTTTTTCCTCAACGAAAGACTCCATATAGCAGAAGATGGGCATCGGAGGGCCACCAGGGGGCCCACAAGGGAGGGGGCGCGCCCAGGGGGTAGGGCGTGCCCCCACCCTCGTGGCCAGGGTGTGGGCCCCCTCTGGAACTTCTTGCGCTCAGTATTTTTAATATATTCTGAAAATAGCTTCCGTGAAGTTTCAGGACTTTTGGAGCTGTGCAGAATAGGTCTCTAATATTTGCTCCTCTTCCAGCCCAGAATCCCAGCTGTCGGCATTCTCCCTCTTTATGTAAACCTTGTAAAATAAGAGAGAATAGGCATAAGTATTGTGACATAATGTGTAATAATAGCCCATAATGCAATAAATATTTATATAAAAGCATGATGCAAAATGGACGTATCAACTCCCCCAAGCTTAGACCTCGCTTGTCTTCAAGCGAAAGCCGAAATCGAAAAATATGTCCACATGTTTAGAGATAGAGGTGTCGATTAAAATAAAATACGGACATGAGGGCATCATGATCATTCTTAGAACAGCAACATATATATATATATAGTCATATGATCTCTTATGCTAAAGTAACAATTCAATCACAATTTCAAGTATGAATCATAAACTTCATTGAGAACCAACAAACTCTAATCTCAGTCATTGATGCAATTGCAATTTATCATAACATAGGAAAGAGTCAATATAAGAGCTTTTCAGCAAGTCCACATACTCAACTATCACATAGTCTTTCACAATTGCTAACACTCACGCAATACTTATGGGTATGGAGTTTTAATCGAACACAGAGAAACATAGGGGCTTATAGTTTTGCCTCCCAACGTTTTACCTCAAGGGTAATGTCAACAATAATAGTTCATGGAAACTCACATCCAATTAGCCACATATACCAGGATCTTTCCAACATATTGTGCTTGCCAAAGGATAAAATGTAAAAGGAAAGGTGAAGATCACCATGACTCTTATATAAGGTAGAAGATAAAAGTAAAAGATAGGCCCTTCGCAGAGGGAAGCAGAGGTTGTCATGCGCTTTTATAGTTGGATGCACAAAATCTTAATGCGAAAGAATGTCACTTTATATTGCCACTTGTGATATGGACCTTTATTATGCAGTCCGTCGCTTCTATTTCTTCCATATCACAGGATCGTATAAATCTTATTTTCTCCCACACTAATAAGTCATACATATTTATTGCTTGCACAGATGACAACTTACTTGAAGGATCTTACTCAATCCATAGGTAGATATGGTGGACTCTCATGGCAAAACTGGGTTTAGGGGTATTTGGAAGCACAAGTAGTATCTCTACTTGGTGCAAAGAATTTGACTAGCATGAGGGGAAAGGCAAGCTCAATCATGTTGGATGATCCATGACAATATAATTTATCTCAGATGTAAGAAAACATAACCCATTACGTTGTCTTCCTTGTCCAACATCAACTCTTTAGCATGTCATATTTTAATGAGTGCTCACAATCATAAAAGATGTCCAAGATAGTGTATTTATATGTGAAGACCTCTCTTTCTTTATTACTTCCTATTAATTGCAACGATGACCAAAACTATGTTTTTCAACTCTCAACAACTTTTATTCATCATACTCTTTATATGTGAGCTCATTACTCTCCATAAGATCCATATGATCTCTTTTATTTCGTTTATTCTTTCTCTTTTCTTTTATTCACTCAAGATCATGGAAAAATAATCAAACCCTTGACTCAACACTAATTTTTATTATATAGCTCACGGACTCGATTACATAGAGGGATCATAAGGCAAAACTCAAAACTAGATCATACCAAAAACTTTATTCTACTAGATCAAGATATTACTAAAAGGATCAAACTAAGAAAAACGATAACGATAGAGATGTGATGGTGATACGATACCGGGGCACTCCCCCACGATTGGCAGTTGCCAAGGGGAGTGCCCATACCCATATGATTATGTCTCCTTTCTTGGTGAAGAAGATGGTGGTGATGATGGGTAGTCGCACATCGAGCATAAGAGATCCTCCAACTTGTGGATAATGCCCTTGAGTGAAACTATATGCTCCTTCAACAAAATATTTTCACGTGTGAGATACTTGTTTTGTATACGAGCTAACTCAATCATCTTGAAAGCTTCCATCTCAGTCGGGGTAAGAAGATTGTGACCAAGTTGAAGGATGTCTTCTATTGTCGGAACTTGGTCCTCCATGGCCTTCTTGATCCCTTCATCCTTGTTGATCTCCACGGGTTCTTCCCTCTTCAGCTCTATCTTCATTAACCAAGCATCATTGTCACCATTGTTGGAGGAGGGGGACGACAGGATGCCTGGCCTTGACAACCCTGACAGAAAACAGCTCGAAACAAGAACAAAGGACAATTGCGTGATACAGGAGTCAAAACCTTCGGGAGATTATATAATGAATTTTTACCGACCAAAATATGTAACGTGCAAGAAAACGGAGTCCGGAGAGCGCACGAGGTGCCCACAAGGCAGGGGCGCGCCCAGGGGGGTAGGGTGCGCCCTCCACCCTCGTGGAGTCCTCGTGTCCTTCCCGGACTGCTTCCTATTTTTCTATTTTTCTAATATTCCAAAACGGAGAAAAATTGCCATTAGAACTGTTTTGGAGTCGGTTTACTTACCGTACCACATACCTATTCCTTTTCGGAGTCTGAAACGTTCCGGAAAGTGTCCCTTATGTATTCCTCCGGGGTTACGGTTTCAATAACATTGGTTTCAACATTTATAGGATTACCTGAGATATAATGTTTGATTCTTTGACCGTTCACCACCTTCGGATTTGTGCCTTCGAAGTTGTTGATTTTTATAGCTCGGAACAATAGACCTCCTCGATAACCTAAGGACCTTCCCATTTAGAGAGAAGTTTTCCTGCAAAAATCTTAAGCGAGAGTTGTATAACAATACATAATCACGTACATTGAACTCACGCTTTTGTATCCTTTTGTCGTACAATCTTTTAACTTTTTCTTTAAACAACTTGGCATTCTCATAGGCTTCGGTTCTCCATTCATCAAGTGAGCTAATGTCAAATAACCTTTTCTCATTGGCAAGTTTGAAATCATAATTGAGCTCTTTAATAGCCCAATAAACCTTATGTTCTAGTTCGAGAGGTAAGTGACACGCTTTTCCATAAACCATTTTATACGGAGACATACCCATAGGATTTTTATATGTAGTTCTATAGTCCCATAATGCATCATCAAGTTTCTTGGACCAATTCTTTCTAGATCTATTAACAATCTTTTGCAAAATTAATTTGAGTTCTCTATTACTCAATTCTACTTGACCACTAGACCGTGGGTGATAAGGAGATGTAATTCTATGATTAACATCATACTTAGCAAGCATTTTACGGAAAGCACCATGAATAAAATGTGAACCACCAACAGTCACTAAATATCTAGGGACCTCGAACCTAATAACTACTTTAAGCATCTTAATAGAGGTGTTATGATCAGCACTACTAGTTGGAATAGCTTCTACCCACTTAGTAACATAATCAACAGCAACTAAAATATGTGTATACCCACTAGAGGTAGGAAAAGGTCCCATATAATCAAAGCCCCAAACATCAAATGGTTCAATAACAAGTGAATAATTCATAGGCATTTCTTGGCGTCTACTAATATTACCAATTCTTTGACATTCATCACAATATAAGACAAACTTACGGGCATCCTTGAGGAGAGTAGGCCAATAAAAACCGGATTGCAATACCTTATGTGCAGTTCTATCTCCAGTGTGGTGTCGTCCATAAGCTTCGGAGTGACACTTGCATAGGATCTGTTCCTGTTCATGCTCAGGTACACAACGTCTAATAACACCATCTACTCCTTCTTTATAGAGATGTGGGTCATCCCAAAAGTAATGTTTTAAATCATAGAAAAACTTTTTCTTTTCCTTGTATGTGAAACTAGGTGGTATAAATTTAGCAAGAATGTAATTAGCATAATCAGCATACCATGGAGCAGTATGAGAAGCGTTTATGACATTTAATTGTTCATCAGGAAAGCTATCATCAATAGGTAGTTGGTCATCAAGAACATTTTCTAACCTAGACAAGTTATCTGTAACGGGGTTCTTAGCTCCCTTTCTATCAATAATATGCAAATCAAATTATTGTACCAAGAGAACCCATCTAATAAGTCTAGGTTTAGCATCTTTCTTTTCCATAAGATATTTAATAGCAGCATGATCCGTCTGAATAGTTAGTTTAAAATCAACAATATAAGGTCTGAACTTATCACAAGCAAATACAACTGCTAAGAATTATTTTTTGGTAGTAGCATAACTTCTCTGGGCATTGTCTAGAGTTTTACTAGCATATTGAATAACATTTAATTTCTTATCAACTCTTTGCCCTAGAACAGCACCTACAGCATAATCACTAGCATCACACATAATTTCAAACGGTAAATTCCAATCAGGTGGCTGAACAATAGGTGCAGAGATCAATGCTTTCTTAAGTATTTCAAATGCTTCTACACAATCATCATCAAAGATGAATGGTATATCTTTTTGTAATAAATTAGTCAGAGGCTGAGAAATTTTTGAGAAGTCCTTAATGAACCTCCTATAAAAGCCGGCATGACCAAGGAAACTTCTTATACCTTTGATGTCCTTGGGACACGACATCTTTTCAATAGCATCAACTTTAGCTTTATCAACTTCAATGCCCCTTTCAGAAATTTTGTGCCCCAAGACAATACCTTCATTAACCATAAGTGGCACTTCTCCCAATTCAAGACAAGGTTAGTTTCTTCACATCTCTACAAAACTCGATCAAGGTTGCTTAAGCAATCATCAAAAGAGGATCCATAAATGTAGAAATCGACCATGAAAACCTCACAAATCTTTTCACAAAAGTCAGAGAATATAGCCATCATGCATCTGTGAAACATAGCAGGTGCATTACATCAGGAAGAATGTCTGGGCGTTGCCGGGTAGACATCATCAACACCTATCAAGTACCCAATCACAAATCTCATCTCCTTGCACTTATTTTATTTGCCATTTGCCTCTGGTTTTCATCTCCCCCACTTCTAAAACATTTTTGCAAAAATACAAAAATATTTTTTGTTTGCCTTTTTCTCGTTCGATCTTTTGTTTGCTTGTGATATTGCTTGCCTACTTTATCATCATGACTAGTTCTTCCTCTACTACGTGTACCCCCGAGAATGAAGTTCTCAATTTTAAGCAAAGGGGAGGGAGAATTTAAAGGATGCTTAGTATAGAATTTGCAATGCTCATAATTGATCTAACTGTAAGCAATCCACTACTACCCTTCTTCGCAATTTTTATGTGGGCATTACTACTTGGTATAGATTTGTTCTTTATACTATCACTGGAGGGGATTTCTTGATGTGCCCCACTCTAGATGCTTTTAATGCTATGGGAAATTTAGTGGGATCACCACCTATCATTATCAATGAAATGATTTTAACTCTTGAGCATGTTATGCAAAGGCTAGATGTTATTGAAAAGAAAATGCTCGGCGAAGAACATATTGAAAATTTGGACAAAGGGATCAATAACCTTGCTAATAAAACTAGGTCAAAGGCGGGATATGCTCTTAAATTATTAAAAGAAAAAGGACCCGTAGTTAATGAAAGGGTAGAAGAGAGCCCCATCGGATTGATAAGTTGGAAGAAATTTTTAGTAACTTGAGCTCAGGTTTTTCTTCCATTAAAACTATTTAAGAGACCCATATGAATAAGAATTACAATTCTACACATGCTCCAAAGAATAAGGGCACCACTTCTAGTAGCAACGACGAAGATCTTAAAATTATTAGGGTTCACCCAAATTTCGTAGATTTGATAAAGGAGCCGATCTATAAAAATATGTCATTTGACTTTGTTCCTTAGAGCGTGATTATCAAAAATTTATATGCTAGAACTCCTAGGGATTATGGTTGTGTGATTGAGGAATTGGAAAGCAAAGATGACAATACTTGAATCTATGCATTATGCCTAGCTATGGTCATAAAATGATAGCACTTATAGGGAGACAACCCAATGAATAAAATATATTTTTCTCCTTTGCTCTCTATTTTTGTGTGTTCTCACAATTAAGCTACTGTTATGATTGTGTTTTTTATGTTTTAGTTAGTGTTTGTGCCAAGTAAAGCCTTTGGGGTGATTTGGGTGATAGTTGATTTGATCCTGTTGAAAAATAGAAACTTTTGCATCCAGTAGTTGAATTTTTAAAAATCACATAAGCGACAAAAAAATCTAATTTTTTTACACAAGACTGATATACAAATTGCCTATGTTATCCTAAGATATCAGAATTTTTGGAGTTACAGAAGTATGGTCAAAGTCCAGATTACTACAGACTGTTCTAATTTTGACAGATTCTATTTTCGTTGCATTGTGTGCTTATTTTGATGAATCCATGGGACGTACCTGGGGGTATAAGCCATGGAAAGGTTGGAACACAATAGGTATAATGCAATAATAAAATATGAATGTGTTGGCAACAGTACTTAAAGTGGTATTTGCTTTATTATACTAACAGATCTCACAAAGGTTTTGTTAAGTTTTGTGTGATTGAAGTTTTCAAGTTTTGGGTGAGATCATGATGGATGAAGGAATAAGGAGCGAAAATAGCCTAAGCTTGGGGATTTCCATGGCACCCCAAGGTGATATTCAAGGATAACCAAGCAACTAAGCTTAGGGATGCCCCGGAAGGCATCCCCTCTTTCTTGTAACGAATATCGGTAATTTTACTTGGAGCTATATTTTTATTCGCCACATATCATGAGTATTGCTTGGAGCGTCTTGTATTATCCGAGTCCTTGCTTGTTTTGATTTTTAGTTTGTCACAATCATCCTTGCTAGACACACCCATTTGAGAGAGCCATAATGATGCTATGATTTGTTAGAATTGCTCTATGTGCTTCACTTAAATTTTTTGAGCTATGGAACTGCTCTAGTGCTTCACTTATATTATTTTGAGCACAACGATGCTTTAATTTTGGAAGAAATACTCTCATGCTTCACTTAGATCAATTTGAGAGTTAGTAAATTTTTGAATAAATTCGCTCATGCTTCACTTATATTATTTTGAGAGATGAAAAATATATTTATGCTCAAGTTCTTCACTTAAATTTATCTGAGAGCTTGTTATTAGTAATGGTAATTTATGAAATTAGTCCTAAAGTGATAGATATCCAAGGGGATACAATAAAAACTTCCATGAAGATCATTGGATATTATAAACTTGATTCCTTGTAATAGTTTTGACATATGGAGATAGTAATATGTGAGTCATGTTGGTGAGTAATTATGCTTTAGTAAGAATATTGGTGTTAAGGTGTGTGATTCCCTATGCAAGCATGAAAGTCAATAGTTATGCAATGAAGTTACATCCTACTTGTGGTGCATTATTAGGTGTTAGTTATGTTTAATGCTCATTTATTATCGTTTGTGCTTTTTGGTTGGTTTCTTCTCAATCTATTTGCAAGCCTTCACTTGTACTAAGCGGGAATACAACTTGTGCATCCGAACTCCTTAAACCAAGTTGTGCCAATGAGTCCGCCATACCTACCTATATGCGGTATTTCCATGTCGTTCCAAGAAAATTTGTATGTGCCAACTCTAATTTTCAAAATGAATTTCCTTTTTGTGTACCCGTACCGCTCATGAGCAGCAGAGGGTGGTCGATATTTTCCATGCTAGATATGTTATTCTCAAGATGAGTGTTGATTCACTTGTCATTTCATGAGAGTGTGGCAAGGTAATAGGGATGCCCAGTCCCAAAATGAAAAAAAATCATGTTGTCAATTAAATTCCTTGGAAAGTGTTGGTATGGAGGGCACCCGTGGATACAACTAGCCATGTATTGTGAAAGAATGGTGAAAAGGTAATAAACTTTATTTTATGTTTGGGAACTACGTATGATGTATCTAGCATGGAAAGTATTGGGAAATCTTGGTTGTTTTGGTTGACGGGAAAAGCATGCCTCTCAAAATATTTTATCTCTCAATTTATGCGTTGAGCTCTGGCACGTCTACAAATCTCTGCTTCCCTTTGCGAAGCGGCTATCTATTTACTTTATGCAATTTTTATTTTTTGAGTCTCAAACTTCTCTTATGAAAAACCAACTAGGGAACACTATGATCATACTTGTGCATTGGATCTAGCCAGTATTTGAGTGTGTTTCATGAATGAATCAATGAGTGAACATGATGGGCTAGGGATAGCTTTCTTTAGTGTTGATATTGTGAAAGACATGGTTGCTTGTTGATATGCTTGAGTATTTATGTCCTCATGTCAATTATAGACTATTGCTTTAAATCATCTAAAATTCCGAATGTCCATGCTAAAGAAGAAAAGAATATGTGATGAACATTTCAGGCATCATTCCACTTCAAAAATTCTGTTTTTATCATTTACCTACTCGAGGACGAGCAGGAATTAAGCTTGGGGATGCTGATACGTCTCTATCGTGGGGGAAATGCACGATCACCTATGGGGCATGGTTGCCCCTTTTGTGGTTCGGCGTGTGGCTGTTCACATCATGTGAGTAGAAACAACAGGGTACCATAGCGATGGACTACCCTCTTTTACCCTGGTTCGGGCCGCTTTGCAGCGTAAAACCTACTCCTGCTATGGTGGATTGATCTGGAGGAATACGAAGACACGAGCGCTCAAGCCCGGCAAGTGTGCCTCGGGGAGTGCAGTTGCGCGCATACAAGTGTCGAGGGATCAAAGATTCGAACCCCTTGCTAGGTTGCCTCGGGCCTCCTTTTATAGCTTAAGGGGCGACCACAGTGGCAAAACAGTCATTACGATATGATTAGATAGCTAACAGTGTTATCATACCTAAATCTGGCAGTTAGGACAAAGTTCATTAAATGCACTAATAGGTGACATGCTGAGGTTGAAGCCCGGCAAGCTTGCCACGCCACTTATCCATCTACCTCTTATTAGTGTGACACGCCATCAGGACGGGTGTCAATAAAGTCATCTCTTCTCCAGCAGGTCGCCACGTATCCGACGGGATCCACCTAGCCACTTGGGAGCTCGACACCACATTAATTAGCGACTAGCGTACAACGAGGTGGAGCGGTGGCATCTTGGCGGAGGCTTGCCGGTATGAGCATGCCGGGTCTCTATCTTATGGTCTTGGCGGCCCCAGGAACCTTGCCAGGATGGTTTGGACTTGGCTCCGGGCGTAGTCTCGACCCTGCTGGGCTCGCCTGCCCGGCAAGGGAGGCCTTTCTGGGGATATTCTCTGGTCACTTTGGTATTCTTAATGCACTCCTTGATCTCACGAACAATGGTTTCTCTGGCTTGTCTTGTACCATGTCTTGGTACTCCATCTATGGGTGACCGTACGCTGATGCATAAATCAGGTCAGCAAACACACCTGTTTGTTGCACCAATAGGAGCCCCGGGCCTGGTCCACACGTGTTGCCAGTCATCGTTGGGGTAGGCCCAATCAATGCATAGGCGTCCACAGACATCCTTGCCGGGGCTGGCACTTGTATTTTTGAGATCTTCTTTGCTTCTTCATTAACCTGGACTTGGGTCAGTTTCCATATGGTGCGTGTTGTTCATGTCGCAAACTAGGGGCGTCCACGCCCACGGGAGCCCATTACGACGCTCGTACGTGAATTGTGGAAATAGCCATTTTACCTTAAGTTCACCCACCATGAATGTCGTTTCCACCATGTGTGCTGCATGCATTGCGCGGGCTTGGTGGTGGACGTGCAGGGCACGTGAATGTGTGCCGTTGGCAGAATACACAACACCCCAGATTGGCGTAGTGGGGCGGCCGATGAATCAGGGCACCATCAGGGATGCAGGAGGCTGGGTTGGAGGAGTGGGGCGGTTTTCCCTAGAATAGTGGAGAGCCAGCCTCCCCCTCTTACTCCACTATAAAAGGAGATGTGAGGGGGTGGTGATGCTCATCCATCATCTCTTCCTTATCCTTCCTTGCTTCCGCTTCCACCATGGCGATGGGAAGGGGCTGAGCTTGTGCCCCGACGATAGTGACGAGAACTTCCTCTCGGCACCCCGTCTCTGCCTCCACTGCAGTTGCAGAGGCGAGATCCCATGCACAAGGGAAGCCGCGGGGTATGGTAGGGTTCGACGCGGCACCCGCGGTCGAGGTGGGCGGAGTGGCGCATTTGTCGGTCCTCCTCCATCTGCTCCAATGCCAACGGAAGGCCACGTGGGGGATACTGCGCTAGAGTTCATCGTCAAGCTGCGCGATCCTCCACGCAGCCGCCTGCGGCTCCCTCATCCCTTTGCCAAGATGATGGAGGTCGACCAACCGCTCAAGCCGGGGCTGCGTATGAGTGGCTGCTGCAATGGTGCTGTGTGGGCGAATGTCGAGATCCCCGCACTACACGTCAAGCTGCAATGGTGCCCGTGCCCATTATGTGGCAGAAGGGCACGTTCTCCGCTTCAAGTTGGTGGAGTCTGATATGCTCTTCATCAATGTCTTCGAGCGTTCAGGTGCTCGCCTAGGGTACTGCGTGGAAAGCTCGAGCGATGATGAAAGCTCCTCCTCGAGCGACAGCGACGAGGAGGACACTGACGGCGAAGACAGCGACGGCGAGCCCCGGTCGTCCAGCATGAAGACGATGACTCGGACTCCGGTTGAACACCGGGCACATCGTCATCATCGGCTAGGCACCAGCATCACATCCATCTGCAGCTAGACCCCGACAGAGCGATTTGCCGGGGGTGCTTGGCCTGGTCATCAGCACCACCTCCAGCTGGGCCCCGGTAGGCTCGTGGACTCCAACTTCGTCTTCCCTACCGATGTCCCTGCTGAGCCGCGTCCCTCTGGTCCTGGCAGGGGTGACCAGGGCATCACCTAGCCGCTCTCCCCGTCCCCGTTATCTTCTTCCCTGCTGGGGAGGCACCCTCCCGACTTTGTCAGTCTGCGTCCCACTGGTCCTGACGGGGTCAGGCCGGGCTTCTGCCCATGCGCTCCTTTTGCCCTTCTTCCTTCTCAATGTAACTCCTAGGTGGAGAGGGACAAGAAAGACATTACATGGCACTTATCTTTTTAATCTAGAAAAAATGTAGGCACTTGCCAATATTTGAATCAAAATTATGTAGTCCTTCATCCATGTTAGTACTTGTATGATCTATACTTGTTTGTCCACATATTTTTGAAAAAAGAGCTTGCCGGAATCTTGTGCATGTATTAAAACATACTAAAGGGCTAGCCTTCAATACCCTTGGTAAACGAACCTTTCCGACAAGACATCTTGCCGGTCTTCCACGCAGCTACTACTAAAACCATGTTTAGTGAGCTCAAAAATAGGTTAGGAGCGCGAACGAAGGCTGTCCCCTCGCAAACCTCTCCATGTGCAGCTACAACCAACCTTGTTAAGCAGACTCGAGTCAAATATAGGAGCGCGAATGGCAGAGGCAGTAGGGTCTCCTTACGTGCAAGTCTCTCATATGTAATCATAACACGGAATGATGGGATGTGAACTTATCTTTCTTTGCTTTCCTTCTTATCGTCTTAGATAAGGAGAGGTTGTCGGGCACCGAGTGCATGGGCTCGCATTTATCCTCCTTTCTGAGCGAAAATCCTTTTGTTGTCATCAAAGGAAGAGGAGAAAAGAGGATAGCACATGGCCTTCCTCAGCATGTTAGTCATTTCATCTAGAAGCGTGTGTAATCACAATAAGGTCATACTTAAGCAAACAGAAAATCATGCATGCAAGTTTTGTGAAAACACTTTTTTTATTCAACTATGCACAGGGCATGTGCCTTGCTTTGTAGATAGGGTCACAAGTCCCGGGGACTATGCTTGTACAAAATAGGTTGCCGGGACAAGGCCCGACAACTGTGCCTTATGGGTAGAACTTGCAAAGATGCTCAATATTCCATGAGTTTGGTGTGTGATTTGTTCAAATCCCGAGAGCACAAGTTCAATGGGGCACCAACTACATCAGTAGCATTACAAAACTAAACATCGTACCCCCCACGGCCAGGTTAAAGATGTACGATGTCGGGAATGCAACTTCGAGGCGGATGGGGGGTAGGGGCCGGGTGTCGTCCAACGCATGTGCTGAAACTTGATTTTCTCTAACATAGCACACGGACCAAAGAGTAAACCCTTCTCGTGTGTTGAGTCATAGGAATAATTGGTGTGGGCCTATATATGTCGATCATTCTTTTATTTTTTAGAACAAAAGTTAACCAATAAAAAACATAGTCTACAAATTAGCAAAACAAGGATCCCAAGGTTTATATAATTGCCTTGATAGGTCACTATAGAGTCAGTCATTCTTTGTTTAGAACAAAAAATAACCAATAAAAGACATAGTCTACAAATTAGCAAAACAAGGATCCCAAGGTTTATATAATCGCCATGACAGGTCACTATAGAGACATTTATCTCTATAATGACCGTGTCATAGCGTTTAAATGAAGCTTGAGATACGCAACTTCCCACTGGGTCACCCATCCTTAGACTACTCCTGCCCGATCATGCTTAACTTCTGCGTTCTATTCAACTAGGCTAGCGGATGGGAAGCCGCCCCTTGCTGATAGGAATTGCCTCCTTGCCTTTAAAGCGTTTCACGCTGGTCACTCTATGGGACCTACTCCCTACTACCACACACATTTGTGCTTTTAGAAACTGTGTGCGATATTTACATGGCCGGTGTGTCGCAGCCTAACCTTCAATGAGCACTTACACTGGAAGCGGGAAAACGATGGGAGAAGAGGCGGGAAACCGATAAGAGGAGTGGCGGGAAACGGTAGCGTGTTTGGATATATAACAACATTAATATAGAAAACTTAGTAGAGAAGGAAGCGTGAGCTAGCACAACACATGCACATAGTGCTTACCCATATAAATAAAATCACAACCGGAACTGCATGTGCCATCGAAAGGGATGAGGATTCTTGTTCGATCTGGGAGCATCCAACGGTGCAGACATACGATCCATGGGGTTTGGGTTCTGGCCAATCAGAACGCATGACTCAGATCATGCACGCAGCACAAGGGCATCGGCGACGGTTTGGTAGGCACACGGCTTCGTGAGTGAAATGTGTGCTATTTGAAAACATTTCGTGAGAAGAATCTCGGTTTTTAAATCCCCGTAAATCTGAAACTCACCCGAAAATTGTGAAACTTGGCATGGTCTCACGACATGGCACATATATGTCGAGGAATTTTTTTGTCCATTTTGGCGCAAGTATTATTACAAGCCTCTTACAAACCGGAGCTTCTCTCAAGAAGCCTCATGGTTCCAATAGGGAAACGTGTCCCCCTTGTGGGTGAAATGATAATCACTGCCTCTTTTTGCCTTGTATTTTCTTCTACGGGCAACATGGAACGACAGGATATCCGTGCTGAAATTTAAACTTATTCAGGGTTCATTTGGCCTTTTATACATTAATTGTGTTTCCTAGGCATTTATTGTCCATAATTCAAATCTAAACTACAAATACATGCTCCAGTTCACCAAAATGGCTAGAAAATTATACATGTGTCCTTGGGTGCATGTTTAGGAATGGGAATGACTTACAATCGTACCGGTGTCCTGGCTCATCCTCAAACATTTGGAATCTCAGTTTTTAAATTCCCATAAATCCAAAACTCACCAGAAAGTCACAAAAGTTGGCATGGTGTCACGCCATGGCACGTATATGCCGTGGTAAAAACATTGTCCAATTTGGGCCACGCTTTATTACAAACCTCTTACAAATTGGAGCCTGTCACAAGAACCCTCGTGGTTTCGATAGGGAAACGTGTCCCCTTGTGGGTGAAACGATAATCGCTCCCTCTTCTAGCCTTGTATTTTCTTCTACACGCAACATGGAACAACGGGAGATTCACGCTGAACTTTGAAATTATTCAAGGTTCATTTAATGTCCATAATTCAAATTTGAACTATAAATACATGCTCTAGTGCACCAAAATGGCTAGAAAAAACGTACATGTGTCCTTGGGGTGCATGTTTAGGTCACATGGAAGGAATGGGAATGAATTCAACAGTCCCGATGTCCTGGCTCGGCCACAAACATTGTGTATCTCAGTTTTTGAATCTATGTAAATCCAAAACTCACCAGAAAATTATGAAACTTGGCATGGTGTCACTACATGGCACACATATGTCGTGGTAAAATACTTGTCCAATTTGGGCCAACCTATATTACAAGCCTCTTACAAACCGAAGCTTCTCGCAACCCTCGTGGTTCCGATAGGGAAACATGCCCCTCTTGTGCGCGAAACAATAATCGCTGCCTCTTCTCGCCTTGAACTTTGTTTTCTATAGGCAACATAGAATAACAGGAGTGTCGTGCTGAAATTTGAAACTGTTCAGGGTTCGTTTGGCCAATTTATATATTAATTGAGTTTTCTATGCATTTAATGTAGTCCATAATTCAAATTTGAACTACAAGAACATGCTCTAGTGAAGTAAAATGGGTGGAAAATCATACATGTGTCATTGGGTGCATGTTTATGTCTCACTGTAGGAATGGGAATGAATTACAAACTTATTGTCATCCTGAAACATTGAGAATATTGGTTTTTAAATCCTAGTAAATCGAAAACTCGCCCAAAACAAATGAAACTAGGCATGGTTTCATGACAAGGCACATATATGTCGTGGTAAAAAATCATCCAGTTTGAGACAAGGCGCACACATTAATAGCCAACGAAGTCCTTCTGAAACAAATAGCTGACATGTTAATATCGCAATCGATTGTATTATATGAACCGTGTGTTCCCGTAACCATTTAAGTGCGGCCACGCGTCCCTCTTTTCTTATGGGATAGTACTACCTTTGTCCTCGTTCATTGGTTATCTTTGTATTTTATGCCAAAACTTAACCATACTGGGAGGCGTGTGTGCAACTGTTTGATTAGACGGTATGAGCGCGAGAAGTCCGCAGTGCAGGCTCGACGGGATGCATGCTAGCAGTTCGCCGCGCAAGCTCGATGGGACACGTGCATCCTGTCCACCTTGTAGGCTCGATGGGACACGTGCGAGCAGCAAGGCCGCCCATTCCCACTGGGAAGTGAGCTCTTTGGCCTCCATCCACCAGCCGCCCTCCTTGCTCACAACTTCTCCATTAATGGCGGCCAAGCCGCTTTTTAACATGTGGTTAATTAAAGCACCTGGACGGAGGGTGTTTGCTTGTGATCCCATGGCCCCGCTCAATGTTAGCATTTTCTTTGTTCGTGTTTTCAACTCGTACTCTGGCCTAATTTAAAATGCCACATAGGGCAACAGATAATACGGCGACAAATAAAATGGCAATGGATAATACCACGACAAATTTACAATGGCGTGGATAATAATTGTCTTACATATTCCGGATAATTTAAAATGCCACATGTAGCAAAGCCCGGAAGACACGGGGGCAAGAGAAGAAGGAAATCGCAAACAACGATCTAGGTTGCTACTGTCTCTACTCCTGGATGGATCGCCGGGCAACGACATCCTCCAGCTCCTTCTTTAATTCCTCACGACTTTGCTTGAAAGCAGCCACAGATTCCTCCACTTCCTGCCCGCGCTCGATCCAGAGGTTCCTCAAGTCACCCATCAGTTCCTCGACGACCTCTGTCAGCGTCATCCCCGAGCCACTTCTCTGCTCATGCACCATCTTCCAATCGGCGGCCCCCTCCTCCTCTCGGTGAGCGCCTTGAGGAGCTTCGCATTTGTCACCCATGAGTTGCTCGACGAGGCCGGCCGCCTTCTCAACCGAGGCATCGGTGATCTCGAGGAGCTACATCAAGCCGTCGACCAGCTCCTGCTGCTTAATGAGGCCAGCGAGAATGTCATCGTCGCCGGCCAAGGACTTCAGCAACGCCAGCTCATCACGATCGCCAATGCGGCGAGTGTGCTTGTGAGAGCCCTCGTGTGCCAGTGAGAGCTTGTTCGAGGGCTCCGCGGTGCGCCGAGTCATCTTTGCTACGGCTGCCGCATGGTGGTGGGACCTCTCTAGTGCTTCCGTGGCCTTGGTCCTTGCTCCCTAGTTATATGTCCACCCGAAACTCCTCCTACCGTTCATGGCGGAACGACTTGACAGGAAAGACCAGTTTTGTGGGTGATGAGGAGAGGAACTGTGAAGTAATTTTTGAGCGGGTAGTTTTTATAGCCCGGTGCTATGTGTGAACACATATTGGTTTGATTGGTGTGAACAGATTTGCAATTACTTATTGCGTTGTAATTTGCAATGTGACGAGAAACAAGGTCAAAATTTATTGATGGTTCTAGGCCTACAAAGCCCGTTTTTTTGTTCTATCTCATCGCAAATAGTTCTTATGGATCAATCGTATGCCACGCATCAGAAGGCCAAAACAAGGGCCTATGTTCTTGGATGTACGTGTACGTGTCTGCCCACTATCACACATGGTCGAGATATCACCATCGTGTCCGATGGATGCACCGTCGCACCTCCCACGGGGTGCCAAAAGGTTGACCACATGGTTGCTCGCCGTTGAGGTGGCCGCGGCGCGCTCTGCTCGCGTCCATCCACGCGTTTTTCTTGCCATTGAGGCGGCCACGGTGTGCTCTTCTCTGGCGTCCCTACGCGCGCTCTACTCGCCGTTGAGGCAAATTTACAATGGCAACTGTTAATAATTGTCTTACAGATTCAGGATAATTTAAAATGCCACATGCGGCAATGCCCAAAACACTCACGGCCTACATATGCATACAATTATAATAAAATATAGGCTTAAAGGCTGAGCTGACGGCCTTCTGACGGTCTTCTCGGACTCCATGATCAGCATAGCACCCTTGCGGCTGTTCATTCCAAGTGTCCAGACCCACCTTCGCCTACAGAGCTGCTGGCGCTGCGAAGCTCTTGGGGCTGTTGGGCCTCTTCCAAAAGAGCTTGACAGCCCGCAATCGCGCGCATGATATCTCCCCGGAACTGCTCCATTTCCATGTCTCTAGCCGGGTAGCAAATTCCGTCCATCACCTGCATCCTCAAGATATCACGTTGGCGATGTACTACTTCGTGGGGGACATCAACTCCGCCAAGGATGCGCTCGAGCCTGGCCACCACATCATCGGGGTCAAGATTGACACGGCCGCCTCGCGCAACGATGAAGACGCATGTTGGCTGTGTCTTAACTGAATCACAGAGGTCCTCTGCCCATTCCTTGCGGGGCATCAGGCTCTCGATGAGCACTGGTGATGGCGTCTCTTTGGGTGGGTCGTCGATCATGCCGTCGAGCAGCTCTGGATCTTTTGCGCGGTGGATGGCAAACTGCTCATCACACTTCCTCTTCAATATGTCAATTGTGCGTCCAAGGACTGTCACACCGATATCGCTGCCGATGGGCCATGGTGCCTGCACCGGTCGACGAAGCTCTTGCTCCCCGACCTGCTCTGGCTCGTTCTCCTCACCGAATGTAACGCAGGTAGGGGTCGACGTCGAAGCTTTGGTCGTTGCCTGGCATGCTTGGAATAACTAATGGTAGATGGGTGAGGACTAGATCTGCATAGAGTGTCGCGACGGTGCGTTGCCGCCTGGGTTATATGCAACCAGCCATTAGCTGGTGGCGGGAAACCGATGAGGGAAGAGGCGTGGATTTTACAATTCACCCATGTGGAGTGCAGGAAGACTAAGTGGAGCACACACACAACCCAAATACCGTATGCGGTGCCACGTGTTATTTATCTAAGGAAACATATGTGTAAGTTACTAATCATTGCACACAAGTACTCGCAGACGCATCATGTGCGATACTCCTAGCCACCTCAAGCAACTAGTTTGCATTTTTCAAAGTTTTTATACAAACAGAATCGCACACGAACTAACTATAGTAACCGTCTGTGTTACAATTTCTCATCACAAACAGTTCATCCGAGTGGGCTATTTGTTGCGTATCACACATATCTTGTTTACATGAATCGTTTGTGTTCTTTTGGCTCATCGCAAATGGTTCATCTATGTGAACTGTATGCCACATATCACACGCATCTTGTTAAGTTGAACCGTTTCTTTTCTCTTCCCTAATCGAAAACAGTTTGTCTGGGTGAACCGTATGTCGTATATCACACACCTTGATATGGCTGACCATTTCTTTTGAATTCCCTAATAGAAAAAAGTTCATCTGAGCGAACTGTATGCCGTATATCGCACACACATTGATATGGCTGCCCATTTCTGTTTTTTTGTCTAATCGCAAATAGTTTGTATGGATCAACCATATGGCCCTAATCGCACACGTAATGAAAATCTGAACCGTGTTTGATGTCTCCACTGTCGCAAACGTTTCACATCTTTTTTGACGGGTTTTTACATCCCTGTTTGCGATTAATGCATCACACACAGTTTTATCAAAGGGTCTCTGATCATAGTGTCGTGTTAGCAGCATCCTGTAGTAGTGGTTACACCCACAACTGATGTAAGATGAACCTCGTCGTGAGATCCAGTCCGTTGTTGCGGCCCGACCTTTCACGACACTCCAACTTCAACAATAGTAGCCTCTTGCTCATGCACGCGATGTACATAAAAAGGGGGTTTGAACCTTGTGGCTCAGTACGAGAAAACCAATCTCGACGACGGTACTCACGCAACACAGAGGTTTTCTAAAGCTTCCTCCAAAACTTAGGCATTTTTAGACAGCTTCCCCCAAAACTCGATAGTGGTGTCTACCCAAAAAAACACATCGTGTTTATTATCAAAATATAACTTGACCTTTACAAAAGACTCGATTGACTTTATATAATAGTCACACATCCTAAATAGTTTGGAAAGCAAGCACATGGTACGTAATTGAAAAGAAGATAACACCTAGGACTAAGCTAAACCGGCTTGATCTAGTATTTAGGAAAACAAAAACAACTAGTAGTATTTTCTGTTGTGCACGCATCGCTGGCTTCAGTTTTGGTGCTGGTGGGCCCCATCCAATTTCCTTCAAGCATAGTAGACTCCAAATATCCCACATCCTTGTACTTGCCTGGTATTCCTTACGTGGCCTTCATAAAAATAGAAACTTAATCTGCACCTTTTGCTCTTTAAACCAAAACAGACTCCGCATATCAAGTTGCCTCTGGTAACAAAAAGTCGTGGCAAGGAAACGCAGAAGACCAGCCTCCTTGACGCCTCCTCCTAAACATGGTTTACCATAAGGATTAAAATAGAATCATTCCACTGTTGGGGTTCAGAAAACTCAGCCAACTTTCCAAGCGAAAGCCTAGCCCCTAAGACATGCCCCGCTCCGCCTAGCCCCCGCTCCGCTCCTCGCCGGTGGCCACTCCGGCCCCGGTGGCCACCACATCTTCGCTAGCCCCCGCTCCGCCTAGCCCCCGCTCCGCTCCCCACCGATGGCCACTCCGGCCCCGGCGGCCACCACATCTTCTGCGTCGGGGTCGCTTTGACCGCGGCGACCATCTCTCACCGGTGATTACTCCGATCCCGTCGGCCACATCTTCAAATGGCTCTCTCAGATCTAAACTTCTCCCTGGGGAAAGCTTTCGAGGAATACATCAAGAAGCAATGCGATACTGGCGTCAATGCACAAGTTTTGCTAGGATCATCAAAGTTCTTCCTCATGGTGGAATTCAAGCGATCGCTGATCAAGCTCAATCCAGAGTCAGTGGGCCTCATCATTCAGGCCTACTTTGGTGGCTCTGCCAATCTTTTTAAGGTATCTCATCTGCGCAATTGGTCATATAAGTTCTGTGTCTCTTCTCCGGAAGTGGGTTTCAAAATTATTTGAGGCGGCAACTTGTCCACCAATCTCTTCTCTATGAATTTTCTTCTCTGGGAGAGAGGGATGATGATCTCAAACATCTTTACCGCCGTTATCTTGATGCGGCCTCTAAGGAGTGGACTGTGGTGACCAATTCTAAATCTCGTCGATTATATGTTCAAGCTGTTCAACAGCCTCAATTCTTTTCTTCGCAAAACATGCCTAATTCGCGTGATCCAGCCATGCAACAATCAAGGGGCCCATTAAATTCAGTTTTAACTTCGCCCAATAACACTGCGCTGGGTAGGACAGGATCGACGCGTTTTGAATCTTTGGGCCTTTTGCACAATAATGAAGCATGCCATTTCTGTGTTCGTTGTCTCATGACGGGTCACTCCAGGCCCAAATGCCAGAATAGAATCCGCTGTAAGGCCTGCAAGAGATTGGGGCATATTGCAGTCAACTGTAGATTTCGGCCCGAAATTGTCGCTCCGCCTTCCTCTTCTGACACGACAAATCCACCTATGCTGGTGAATAATCTGGTAGCCGGTAACAGTGGTAGGCGGGACCCAGTCGTCAGCGACTCTAGCGTTCCGTCTTCCCGTAATGCCGGCCCTGCAGAAAATTTACTGCCCTCTGCTCGGGACTCTGCTGCTGCTCAATTCCCAATTCTTTCCCTCCGCCCTCCTCAGTCTCATCCATCACTCCGTCCAACCAGGGTTTCCACATTGCTCCACCCCACCAGTTTCGCTCCGCCGAGGTCTTCGACAATGGTGAATTTTCCATTCGATCCGACGCCTTTCCTGCTCCCTGGCTCTCAAGCGATCGAGGTGGAAGGGAGGCCAGCTCGTGCTCAGGTCATCCATGGAGACATGCAGCTGTCCAACGAGAATCTTGCCATCTCCACTCTAGTGCCAATGCCCCAAGGTGAAGTTGCTTTCGTCAATGTCAGAGAGGTTCTCAGTGATTTCTTGGCTTCGCAAAGGGTCGTTTTCTCTTCGATCTCCAAATGTCCTTTTGGTCAGGCGTTTGTTAGATGCAACAGTAAAGCAGATAGGGATTCCTTGGTCAATAGAAGCCCGCATCCTTTCGATGATATTCACATCATCTTTGAAAAGCATGACCAAGGTATGAACTAGAGGAATTTTAACCTGGCTAGAGACTGCTGGCTGCTGTTAGTTGGTTTCCCTGCGGATCTGCGCTGTATGCATGAGCTCAATAACACAGTCTCTAGTTTTGGGAAATTACTGTCTTGGGATAGAGTTAAAACCACTGATGCTGTAGTGGCAGTTAAAGTCAGAATCGATGCTCTGTCAGATGTTCCTGTCAGTTTGGCGGTCACCGAGGACAGACATTTCGAAGGTGAATCTTGGACTTGCCCTGTCGTTATTTTCCAGGAAGAGTTGTTGATGAGGACATGACTACCTTGGATACGACCAAAAATATTGCATGCATGCATATTTGTCAGGTGATTTCTAATGCAAACTATTCAATAATCTATTTATGTTATCCAGAACAAAAATACTTCACACACTTTTGTGTTTTGTCTAATTGCAGGTGTATGGGACATTTGTACAATCCACATATGAAGATAAGGGAAAAGGAGAAGTTTAGGTTGTGTTCAAAAAGTCCTTCTCACGTCACTTTTGGGCCAAGAGAAGATAGAGTCCAAGTCTCTCACGTTCTGAATTCAGATTCGGACTGCACAGACATACCTGACTCAAAACGCCAACAACTTTTTCATACGGACTCCGAATTGGGTGATTCTTTTTTTGTTGGAAACTAGATTTCGTGCTCTTTCAAACCCAAGTGGAATCACCTTCAAATTCGTCCAGAGCGTTGAGTTATGGACGAAACAATCTGACGTTGCAGCAGAATCCGAGTCAAACTACAAGCCCAAAGGTGTTGCATCACCTCCACTTGGGCCCATGAGCCTTGTACGACCTAGGGTTAGTTTTAGGATGCCTTGGGATGTCCTCCCACCTCCTTGGCCGCCACCCCTTGCTCCTATATAAGTAGATCCATCTAGTAGCTTTTTCCTTGGGATTTGTTTAGTTAAAAGTTAGCCATTGCAACTTCGTGTACTTCGTTTGTGTCCAACGACCAGACCAAGACCGCTTACGGATCCACACCATTATCAATACCTCATATATATTTGCAATATCCAGATTGCTTTATCATATTCTTGCTCGTTCTTCGATTGCTTGCAGGAATAGACCTTCGTGGTCAGGCTGACCATGCTTCCGGCATCGTCAGTAACCTCAGGAGATTGGTTTAGCGATTGCTAAGGCGCAACGTCGTGCACGTTTGTAGTCGGATCGTCAAAGTCGTCTCCACCAAATCGATAGTTATCATCTCATCGAAAGATCGGGACACCCTCGCCTCTATCAAGTGGTATCAGTTTTCAGGTTGCTCGGTGAGAATTTCCAGTTTTCCTAGATTAGATTTATTTTCTTACCTATTGTCCAAGAAAAAGCCACAAAAAAGAGTTAGATCTATTCATCCTTGGTCCAAGCCAGTCTGAGCCTTTGCAATTTTCTTTTCATTGCTTGCATAGTTGAATTATCGGTTGCATCGTCGTGTCGAGTTGCTGGTCTTAGTGTCTAGTTTGTTTAGAGTTTCGAGTTCTGTTCACATTAGTCACGCCACCGCTGCATCATTATCTCTTCCGCTGTCCACCACCCATCCATCAATTTCCACCACGTGCTACCCACCATTCATTATCATAATAATAGTTGAGATCGTTCACATCTTCGCTTGATCCAATCTGCATCTTATCTAGTTTGTTCTGAAAAGAGGGAGAAAAAAAGAGAGAAAAAAACAAGAGAAAAAAAAAGAGAAAAAAGTCAGAGAAAAAAGGAGAGAAAGAAAAAAAAAGTGTGAGGAAAAAAAAGAGAGAAGAAAAAAAACAAAATTCGGATCTTTTTAGACTCAGTCTCGTAGTTGAATTCGGATTGGAATCTGTTTTGTGCACTGTTCAGTAAAACAGGCATAACTTCCTCATACGAAGTCCGTTTTGCCTCCGCGAGTACTCAAACAAAAGCTAGCGACGAGTCGCATCTAAATAGTTGAAGAAGCTAGTTCAATATTTGGCACCTCAAAATCGGCTTTTAAATACGTCTTTTTGTCCTCCGAAGTTCATGAACACAGCTTATTCCAGTTTTTCAGGCCAGTTTTCGAATTTTTTGACTCCTCATATCAACTCGGAATTGAGCGATTCCTTTGGTGTTTGAAAGCTTGAGTCAATCCCATTCTTGAAAAAAAAATTCAAAAAAATCGGCACAAACTTTTTCAGAGGAAAGTTGGAGAAAAAGTTGTTGATATATCCTGCTTGGCTGTTGTTTCACATCATTATCTTTACTGCCGTTGTGATCTTCACTTATATCTTGCTGTCCAGAGCTACTTACTATCCTTCATTGATGCTAGTTGTGCTACGACGTGACCTCATTAGTGTTCTAGGCTCGCGTCTCTAGTTCGGTCTAGCCTAGGACCAGCACAGTACCGTCGTTGAGCGTTTATTCAACATTGTATCTCTGAATTGATTATTGCTAATCTTTTGCTACCATATATAGCCAACCCAGCTCCACATATTTCTAAACCGTGTATACGTACGTTCCCCTGGCAATCGCTTTACACAATCTTCAGAGTTATTTGACCCTGCTAGTTGCCTGTCACCACCTGCTGCTTGGTAAGAACTTGTAAGATATTGATATTTGCTTTACTGTGAGCGCTTTACCACCACACCCTAGTAGTTCATAGGAACATTATTCTTGAATTTTGTTTCTTGTTTCTACTAATCATGACAGGATCCCCGGGTACCGAGCTCGAATTCGCCCTATAGTGAGTCGTATTACAATTCACTGGCCGTCGTTTTACAACGTCGTGACTGGGAAAACCCTGGCGTTACCCAATGATAGAGGCAAAGGTGTCCCGATGTTTCGATGAGATGGTGGCTATCGTTTTCTGTGGGAGTCGACCTTGACGATCCGACTACGAACGTGCGAGACGTCACGCCTTAGCAATCGCTAAACCAACTTCCGAGGGGTTATTGACCACGCCGGAGCACGATCAACCTGACCACGAGGGCCTGTTTCCTTCGAGCAAACGAAGAACAAGCAAGAAACTGAGATTGCAATCGGGATATTGCGAATATAAGATGAAAGCTTTATTGATCAAGGTGGGGTTCTGTGACGTCTTGGTCTGGTCGTTGGACACAAACGAAGTACGAGAAGTTGCAGCTATGGCGAACTTTTAATCTAAACAAACCCCAAAGTCTAAACGACGCCCTAAGGGCTGTATATATGGAGGAAGAGAGGGGAATTTCGTGGCCCTTGAGGGTGGGGTCCGAAACCAACCCTAACTCTTGTTTCCCCACACATACGGACTCTAAAAATAGCCTATACTTAAGTATTTCAAAATTACATGGGCCTGGCCCATTAATAAGGTGACGCAGCATCTAGAATAGCCTATGGACGAATATTATGAAGTGGCATCTTGTATATTTCGTCCATGACTTCATGCACTCCTTATGGCGGCTTCAAAGTCCTGAAATCATCACTTGTAACTCCGTTCTTGATCCCCTTGCGCATGCCATCAACTCCATGCGTGTTCTTGCTCCAATGTTCATCCTTCTCCAAGCTAGGCCCTTCATTTGAA
The DNA here is from genome assembly GCF_003073215.2 of Triticum urartu. Lineage (NCBI taxonomy): Eukaryota > Viridiplantae > Streptophyta > Magnoliopsida > Poales > Poaceae > Triticum > Triticum urartu. Next base: position 310,439,244 of record NC_053028.1, on the reverse strand, counting down.
AGCAAAACAAATGTATCCAATTTAGGCAGCATCATAATCTCATGAACATTAGAATCATTACCAAGAAACGAAAGTACCTGGTAATTTAATTGGCGTGCGCGAGCTCTAGTAATTGGTCCAGTATATGTAACAGTAGGGGCTGTGGGTGTAACAATGGTATTGATGTCCTCATCATCCTCCCCTTCTTGAAATGAAGTCGTCCTCGACGGAAGCTCATCTTCCTCACCCAAATAAGGCTTCAAATCTGCAATGTTAAAAGTGGGACTAACCCCAAAATCTGCAGGTAGCTCAAGTTTATATGCATTATCATTTATTTTCTCTAAAACCTTAAAAGGACCATCAGCACGTGGCATTAGCTTTGATTTGCGCAGATTAGGAAATCTATCTTTACGCAAATGTAACCAAACAAGATCTCCAGGTGCAAACACAACATGTTTTCTACCCTTATCTCCAGCAAGTTTATATTTAGCATTCATACGCTCAATGTTTTCCTTAGTTAACTCATGCATTTTTAAAATCAATTCAGAACGTTCTTTAACATCAAAATTAACCTTCTCCGAAGATGGAAGATGCAACAAATCAATAGGTGCACGAGGTAGGAAACCATACACAATTTCAAAAGGGCACATCTTAGTAGTAGAATGCAATGAACGATTATAAGCAAATTCAATATGAGGCAAGCATTCTTCCCACATTTTCTTGTTATTCTTCAAAACAGCTCTAAGCATAGTAGACAATGTTCTATTGACTACTTCAGTTTGTCCATCAGTTTGGGGGTGACAAGTAGTACTAAAAAGCAGCTTAGTCCCCAACTTAGCCCATAAACATCTCCAAAAGTGGCTAAGAAATTTAGTATCACGATCTAAAACAATAATATTTGGCACACCATGTAAGCGAATAATTTCACGAAAGAACAAATCAGCAACATTAACAGCATCATCGCTTTTATGACATGGTATAAAGTGTGCCATTTTCGAGAACCTATCCACGACAACAAATATGCTATCCCTCCCCTTCTTTGTTCTAGGTAAACCTAAAACAAAGTCCATAGATATATCCTCCCAAGGAACACTAGGTACAGGCAAAGGCATATATAAACCATGAGGATTGAGTCGTGACTTAGCTCTTTGACATGTAGTGCAGCGAGCAACAAAACGCTCAACATCCCGTCTCATCTTTGGCCAAAAGAAATGTGTAGCAAGTATATCCTCCGTCTTCTTGACGCCAAAGTGTCCCATTAATCCTCCTCCATGCGCCTCCTGCAACAACAAAAGACGAACGGAGCTAGCTGGAATGCATAGCTTGTTAGCACGAAACACAAATCCATCGTTAAGAACGAACTTGTTCCAAGTTCTCCCTTCCTTACAATTCTGCAATACATCTTTAAATTCAGCATCAGTAACATATTGATCCTTGATGGTCTCCAAACCAAATATTTTAAAAGTCAAGTTGTGAAAACATAGTATAACGACGAGACAAGGCATCAGCAATAGCATTTTCTTTACCCTTCTTGTGTTTAATCACATAAGGGAAAGTCTCAATGAATTCAACCCATTTAGCATGTCGACGGTTCAGTTTTGCTTGACTTTTAATGTGTTTCAAAGATTCATGATCAGAATGTATAACAAATTCCTTGGGCCATAAATAATGTTGCCATGTTTCTAAGGTCCGAACAAGAGCGTATAATTCTTTATCATAAGTAGAATAGTTCAGACTAGGCCCACTCAATTTTTCAGAAAAGTATGCAACAGGTTTTCCATCTTGTAATAACACACCTCCTAATCCAATTCCACTGGCATCACATTCAAGCTCAAAAGTCTTATTGAAATTAGGAAGTTGGAGTAAAGGAGCATGTGTCAACTTATCTTTCAATACCTGAAGGCTTCTTCCTGTGCGGTACCCCAAACAAAAGGTACATCCTTCTTTGTAAGCTCGTTGAGAGGTGCAGCAATGGTGCTGAAATCTCTCACAAAACGCCTATAGAAACCAGCGAGGCCAAGAAAACTCCTCACTTTTGTGACCGTTTTGGGCTGCGGCCAACTCTCAATAGCTTCAATCTTGGCTTCATCAACTTCAATTCCCTGTGGAGTAACAACATAGCCAAGAAAAGATACTCGGTCGGTGAAAAAGGTGCACTTTCCAAGGTTACCAAACAAACGTGCATCACGTAGAGCAATAAAAACAACACGTAAATGTTCCAAATGTTCCTCCAAAGATTTGCTATAAATCAATATGTCATCAAAGTAAACTACCACAAATCGTCCAATGAAAGCACGAAAAACTTCGTTCATTAACCTCATGAAAGTACTAGGTGCATTAGTTAACCCAAAAGGCATGACTAACCACTCATATAATCCAAACTTAGTTTTAAATGCTGTTTTCCATTCATCTCCCAATTTCATACGAATTTGATGGTAACCACTACGCAAATCAACTTTGGAGAATATTGTAGAGCCACTCAATTCATCAAGCATATCATCTAGCCTAGGAATAGGATGGCGATAACGAATAGTAATATTATTAATGCCTCTACAATCAACGCACATACGCGACGTACCATCCTTTTTCGGCACTAAAATGATAGGAACAGCACAAGGACTAAGGGATTCGCGTATATAACCTTTGTCGAGCAGTTCTTGTACTTGACGCATAATCTCCTTCGTCTCCTCTGGATTGGTATGGTATGGTGCACGGTTGGGTAATGATGCACCGGGAATTAAGTCAATTTGATGCTCAATCCCGCGAATAGGTGGTAATCCCGGTGGCACGTCTTGTGGAAAGACGTCGGCAAACTCCTGCAAAATGTTAGTGACAGCAGGAGGCAAAGAGGAAGGCACGTCCTCGAATGAAAATAATGCCTCTTTGCACACAAAAGCATAGCAAACAGATTTGCTAAAATCTAGATCATCAATATCAGATTTGGTGGCAAGTAAACATGCACTTTTCAATTTAATTTCAGAAGCAACACTAGATTTTTTATTATTATTAGGCTGCATTTGTTGCTCAAATTCGTTTGCCACAATCTGATTTTCACTCTTAGTTTTCTCCTGTTTTGCTTTATTAGCTCTATTAATATCATCTTTCAAAATGGAATCAGGAGTCATAGGAAGCAAAGTAATATTTTTATCCTTATGAACAAGAGTATACTGATTGTTTCTACCATGGTGAATAGAATTTTTATCAAATTGCCATGGTCTACCAAGTAATAAGGAACATGCTTGCATAGGTACGACATCACAATCAACATAATCAGCATATGTAGAGATACTAAAATGCACACGAACAGTACGTGTTACCTTAACCTTGCTGCTGTTGTTGAACCATTGGATGAAGTAAGGATGTGGATGTGGTCTTGTGGTGAGAGATAGCTTCTCCACCATCTCGATGCTAGCCAAGTTGTTGCAACTCCCTCCATCTATGATCACGCAAACAGAACGTTCCTTCACAACTCCCTTTGTATGGAACAAATTATGCCTCTGATTTTGCTCAGCTTGTGTAACCTGCACACTCAAAACACGTTGAGCAACTAAACATTCATACCTGTCAGCATCTTCAGGAGCCATGTATTGCGTCTCATGATCAGAATCGTCTCCACCGTGTTCGTCATGTGTAATAAGAGCCAAAGTCTCCTCATCATAGTCACTAGCGGACTCATACCCACCATCCTCAGTAACAATCATCACACGCTTAGATGGGCATTCTCGCGCATAATGACCTCCACCCTTGCAACGTCGACAAATAATATCATGTGTTTGCCCTGTTGATGCCATGGATGAAGCAGAGCTCTTTGCAGGCCCAGAAGGTGTGCTCTTGGCAGATAGTGGTGATTGTGCCTGCTTTATTGTATCACGGTTGGAGGTGGCAGTCGACGGAGGCGCCGGTGTAGCAGAACGTGTGGAAGTAGATGATGCACGTGGTGTCCATGAAGAAGGTCGACCTGCAGAAAATTTAGTCTGCGCCAATGCCTGTCGATCCTGCACTTCACGTTCAGCTTTACAAGCAAGATGGAATAAACGAGTGATATTAGTATACTCCTTATACTCTAGAATCGTCTGAATCTCTCTATTTAATCCACCCATAAAACGTGCAAGCATAGCTTCATTCTCCTCAACTATACCACATCTAATCATGCCAGTTTGTAATTCCTGATAATATTCTTCTACAGAATTTTTTCCCTGTCTTAAGCGCTGCAATTTTTGAAGTAATTCACGTTGATAATATGGTGGAACCCAACGAGTACGCATAGCAGTTTTCAAAGCAGCCCAAGTAGCAGGAATGGGATATAATCTACAATGCTCAGACCACCAAACACATGCAAAACTAGTGAATGCACAAACAGCAGCAGGAACACGTCTCTCCTCGGGATATTGTAAACATGTAAATCGTTGTTCAGTTTCTAACTCCCAAGTAAGATATATATCAGGAACATATCTACCCTCAAATGGTGGAATATTCAATTTTAGCTTAGGGAGATGGTCATGATCTCGTACCTGATGGTGAGCCCTACCATTGCCATTATTTGCATGTGGACGACCTGATGGTTGCTGTGCTGGTGGTGGCACGTAGTTCTGATTTTGATCAACCTCATCCTCGTAATCGCCAGCAAAATCATCCTCCTCCGCATCAGCAGCAGGAGCCACAGAAGTAGCAACAGCAGCACCAACAATTTGGCCAGGTGCAAGAGGGATACGGCTCGCTCGGCGGAGGGCTGTTTCACGATGTGTAGGTAGTCGTCGTTGTTGTTGTTGTAGAGGTGCGTTAGGTGCAGCCGGTGGTGGTGGTGGAAGACGCGCGAGCAATTCATTGAACCTGTCATCGAGCTTTGTTTCGAACGTCTTCTCCATGTCATCTATCTTCTCCATGGCCTCTTCAAATCTGTTTAGCACATCCTGCACCTGTCCATTCATCATTTGCTGAAATTTATCATGCAACTCCTGATTCGTCATGTTCTCCCAGTCAGTCTCGTCGGCTTGTGATCCTGCCATGGTTAGCAACAATAGAAAACACACAAGAATATGATCCTATAGAATACTAACAAGAGGTGGTGGTGGCGGGTGTCACAAATCCGTCAAGCAAATCTCAAATTCTTACCAGTTCTTACGCAGCAGCTGGCGGTGATCGGCAACCGTTGTAGTCAAAACTCTCAAAAGCTTGGATAGAGCGATTGCCAGGGAGAGTCAAACGCACGACGTAGAGGTATGTGGAGCTGGGAAGGCTTATAGTATGGTAGCAAAAAGGGTCAGCAATAATCAATTCAGAGATGCAAAGTTGAATAAACGCTCAACGACGGTACTGTGCTGGTCCTAGGCTAGACCGTGCTAGGTGTCACAAATCCGTCAAGCAAATCTCAAATTCTTACCAGTTCTTACCCAGCAGCAGGCTGCGATCGGCAACCGTTGTAGTCAAAAACTCTCAAACGCTTGGATAGAGCGATTGCCAGGGAGAGTTAAACTCACGACGTAGATGTATGTGGAGCTGGGAAGGCTTATAGTATGGTAGCAAAAAGGGTCAGCAATAATCAATTCAGAGATGCAAAGTTGAATAAACGCTCAACGACGGTACTGTGCTGGTCCTAGGCTAGACCGTGCTAGAGACACGAGCCTAGAACACTAACAAAATCACGGCGCTGCAACGTAAATAAGGGAAAAGCACACTCTGGAACTTTTTTTTCGCTGCGCTTTTTTTTTCCGAGACCTACGCAGGCAAGGAAACACGACTCGGAATTTAGATTGATCTCAAGAACAAACCTAATATGAGAAGAACTCGGATTGGTGGTGGATATATAGTTGTGGTATATGGCAGCGGTGGTGGTATATGGTAGTGGTGGTGGTATATGGATACGGATTGGTGGTGGTATATGGATATGGATTCAGAGCGATGGCGGATAAGCAAAAGTGGTAGATGGGCGATGATGATGGTGCGGCGGCGGCGTGACAACTTATGACCAGAACTCGAAACTCTAAAAGACTAGACTCTAAGACCAGCAACTTGACACGACGATGCAACCGCAAATTCAACAAAGCAAAAACCCTAAAAAGATTATGCAAAGGCTCAGATTGGTTCGGATATGATGAACTAACCCTAATTTTTTTTGTGGCTTTTTCGTGGACTGTAGGTATGAAGAACAGACTCGATCTAATCTACGAAAAACTGTAAAAATCTCACCTGAGCAACCTGGAAATCTGATACCACTTGATAGAGGCTAAGGTGTCCCGATGTTTCGATGAGATGGTGGCTATCGTTTTCTGTGGGAGTCGACCTTGACGATCCGACTACGAACGTGCGAGACGTCGCGCCTTAGCAATCGCTAAACCAACTTCCGAGGGTTATTGACCACGCCGGAGCACGATCAACCTGACCACGAGGGTCTGTTTCCTGCGAGCAAACGAAGAACAAGCAAGAAACTGAGATTGCAATCGGGATATTGCGAATATAAGATGAAAGCTTTATTGATCAAGGTGGGGTTCTGTGACGTCTTGGTCTGGTCGTTGGACACAAACGAAGTACGCGAAGTTGCAGCTATGGCGAACTTTTAATCTAAACAAAACCCAAAGTCTAAAGGACGCCCTAAGGGCTGTATATATGGAGGAAGAGGGGGGAATTTCGTGGCCCTTGAGGGTGGGGTCCGAAACCAACCCTAACTCTTGTTTCCCCACACATACGGACTCTAAAAATAGCCTATACTTAAGTATTTCGAAATTACATGGGCCTGGCCCATTAATAAGGTGACGCAGCACCTAGAATAGCCTATGGACGAATATTATGAAGTGGCATCTTGTATATTTCGTCCAAGGCTTCATGCACTCCTTATGGCGGCTTCAAAGTCCTGAAATCATCACTTGTAACTCCGTTCTTGATCCCTTTGCGCATGCCATCAACTCCATGCGTGTTCTTGCTCCAATGTTCATCCTTCTCCAAGCTAGGCCCTTCATTTGTAAGCAAAACAAATGTATCCAATTTAGGCAGCATCATAATCTCATGAACATTAGAATCATTACCAAGAAACGAAAGTACCTGGTAATTTAATTGGCGTGCGCGAGCTCTAGTAATTGGTCCAGTATATGTAACAGTAGGGGCTGTGGATGTAACAATGGTATTGATGTCCTCATCAGAGGTGTCTGCAATTGTGAATTGGGAACCTCCTCAGAACGTGAAGCAACTCCGTAGCTTCCTCGGTCTCACAAGCTACTGTCGAAGGTTCGTTGAAAACTTTTCTAAGATTGCGAAGCCTCTCTCAAATTTTCTCCAGAAGCACGTCAAGTACATTTGGTCTTCAGAGTGTGACATTGCTTTCAACACTTTGAAAGAGAAATTGATCACCGCTCCAGTTCTGACTCCGCCTGATGAATCCAAGCCGTACGAGGTCTTTTGTGATGCCTCTCTCCAAGGTCTTGGCGCAGTGTTGATGCAAGAGAAGAAAGTTGTTGCTTATACCTCTCGCCAGTTGAAGCCTAATGAAAAGAACTACCCCACTCATGATCTCGAGTTGGCGGCAGTTGTGCATGCTCTTTTGACTTGGAGACATCTCTTATTGGGAAGAAAAGTGGACATCTTCACTGACCACAAGAGTCTCAAGTACATCTTCACTCAGCCTAATCTCAACCTCAGGCAAACTCGATGGGTTGAAATGATTCAAGAGTATAATCTGAGTATCGAGTATACTCCAGGCAAGGCCAATGTGATTGCTGACGCATTGAGCAGGAAGGCTTATTGCAACAGTCTGATTCTCAAGCCTTATCAACCCGAGCTTTGTGAAGCTTTCCGCAAACTTAATCTGCCAACCTTCAAGTCTCTCCTACCTTGGAAGACCAGATTCGCCAAGCCCAGCTTCTTGATGCTATGGTGAAAAAGGTGAAGATTGGGATTGCCAAGAGTCAACCCAAGTACAAGTGCTACCGCCTTGATGACAAGGACACTCTCTTCTTCGAGGATCGTATTGTTGTGCCCAAAGGTGAACTTCGTAAAGTGATCATGAACGAGGCTCACAATTCTCTCCTCTCCATCCACCCTGGGAGCACAAAGATGTATCAGGACCTCAAGCAGGCTTATTGGTGGACTCGAATGAAGCGCGAGATTGCTCAATTCGTGAATGAATGTCATGTCTGCAGAAGAGTGAAGGCAGAACACCAAAGGCCAGCTGGTCTCCTCCACCCTCTTGCCATTCCAGAATGGAAGTTTGACCACATTGAAATGGACTTCGTGACTGTGTTTCCAAAGTCCAAGCGTGGCAATGATGCTATATTCGTTGTCATCGACAAACTCACCAAAGTGGCTCACTTTCTGCCTATCAAAGAGTCAATCACTGCAGCTCAATTGGCGGAACTCTATACCTCTCGAATTGTCTCTCTGCACGGTATTCCACAAGTCATCTCTTCAGACCGTGGCAGCATCTTTACCTCCAAGTTTTGGGATTCTTTTCAGAAGGCCATGGGCACCAACATCCGCTTCAGTACAGCTTTCCATCCTCAAACTAGCGGTCAAGTCGAGTGTGTCAACCAGATTCTTGAAGATATGCTCAGGGCTTGTGTGATCTCCTTCGGCATGAAGTGGGAGGATTGTCTTCCTTATGCTGAATTCTCCTACAACAACAGTTTTCAAGCAAGTTCGGGCAAAGCCCATTTGAAATTCTGTATGGCGGGAAGTGCCGTACCCCTCTCAACTGGTCCGAAACCGGTGAACGTCAGCTTTTGGGTAATGACTTAATCACAGAGGCAGAGGAAATGTGCAAAGTCATTCGAGATAACCTCAAAGCAGCCCAATCCCGTCAGAAGAGCTACTATGACAGTAAGCACCGTGATTTGGCTTTCGAGATCGGAGATCATGTTTACCTCCGCGTCTCTCCTATGAAAGGTACTCATCGCTTCGGTATCAAAGGGAAGCTTGCCCCTAGATACGTGGGACATTTCAAGATTGTCAGCAAGAGAGGCGATCTCGCCTATCAACTCGAGCTTCCTTCAAACTTTGCGAATATTCATGATGTGTTCCATGTCTCTCAGCTTCGAAAGTGCTTCAAGACTCCTGACCGCACCGTCAACTTCGAGGACATTGAGCTCCAAGAAGAACTCTCCTATCGTGAGCACCCAGTTGCTATTCTTGAAGAGACTGAACGCAAGACTCGCAACAAGTTAATCAAATTCCTCAAAGTCAAGTGGCCACACCATTCCGACCGTGAAGCTACCTGGGAACGCGAGGATCACCTTCGTTCTGAGTACCCGGCGTTCTTTCAGTCCTAGATCTCGGGACGAGATCCTTTCGTAGTGGTGGAGTGTTGTAACACCCCGGATATGACTTTCCCAATTTGTACTCCAACTCTTGCCGTTTCCGGCTTTAAGTTATTTTATTTTCTCGGGTCCGGGTCTTTGTCTCCGTGTGTTTTTATCGTTGTCATGCGTCTCATATCATGACACCATGTGCATTGCATTTGCATATGTGTTCATCTCATGCATTCGAGCTTTTTCCCCGTCGTCCGTTTTGCATTCCGGCGTTCCGTTCTCCTCCGGTGGTCATTTCTACCTTTCTTTTGTGTGTGGGGATTAAACATTTCCGGATTGGACCGAGACTTGCCAAGCGGCCTTGGCTTACTACCGATAGACCGCCAGTCAAGTTTCGTATCATTTGGACTTCGTTTGATACTCCAACGGTTAACCGAGGGACTGGAAAGGCCTCGTGTGTGTTGCAGCCCAACACCCCTCCAATTTGGCCCAAAACACACCTAAACCCTCTCCATCATCTAGAGCATTCGATCACGATCGCGTGGCCGAAAACCGCACCTCATTTGGACTTTCCTAGCTCCCTCTATGCCTATATAAAGATCCATTCCCCGAAATTTCGGATCTCTTCCCCGAAACCCTAGCCTCCTTCTTCCTCCGCGCGCCGGACAACGTCCGCCGGCGCTGGACGTGTCCGTTTCCACCCGCCGCCGCCGCGTGGCACGCCTCCATTGGCCCCGCGCCTCAGCCCCACTTCGTCGCTGCCGCCAGCCCGTGAGGCCTGGGACGGGCCCTCCCAGCCCACGCGCGCCCCGCACCTCCCCCGAGCCGCAGCGCCCCACCCGCCGCCTCCTTCTCCAACTCCGGCGGCCGAGCCACCGCGCCGCACCGCGCTGCTCGCCGGCGGCCGCCGCGCTCCTTGCCGGTCGGCCCGCGCCTCCTCTGCCGCGCATCCCCCGCCGCCACTCCGGCTCCCCGCCGGCCGGATCCGGCGAGATCCGGCCCGGGAGCGCCTCACCGCCTCCTCCACGCCGAACTCCGGCGACTCCGAGCTCCGTCCGGCGAACTTCGTTTTGCGTGCGCCCAGATCTGGATTCGGTTGCTACAGTAAACCCTAGGGTTGACCTCGTTTTTTTCCCAAGTCTGCATATTATTTTGCATTCTTGTTCATGCCGTAACTCCGCATCCGTAGATCCGTTTTGGGCATATAGCATATCAAAATGTTTGTCTCAGAGAGCACATCATTTCATTCCATTGTATAATTTTCATTTGAGTTCATCTTGATGCTCGAAATGCTGTTAGAAGTGGGCTACTTGGGATAATTGTCAGATCTGCTACTCCATTTAGATATTTGTCATTTTTACCATGTTTATTGTGTGCATGATGTGCCCATGAGCTCTACATATGTTTTGTTAAGGGTTTTTCCATCTTTCCAGAGGTGCAACCCATGTATTTTTGTGATGTGTGTGGTGACTAGCACAAGCTTGCAAAGTGAGGCACTTGGTAATGCTAATTTTAGGGACTTAGCATTTCCACTAAGTCCTTGACCTGTTTATCTCATATGGCCTTATGTTCATGTTGTTTTCTAGTGATCCGTGCCTCTTTTGAGGATGATCAGTAAGGATGTTTTGTTAATCTTGTAGTGCTCTATCCATCCATGTCTTTGTTTGCAATTATGGAGCACCCTAGCTTGAGTCAATCGAACTCTACTTTTGCTACTTTGTGAATCTGGGCAGATTGTCAACTTGTTTACTATCTTTGCTATGCTATATTGCTCGCTCTTTTGCTATGCCAATGCTACGATGCCTACCACTTGCTTTCAAGCCTCCCAAATTGCCATGTCAAACCTCTAACCTACCATGTCCTAGCAAACCGTTGTTTGGCTATGTTACCGCTTTGCTCAGCCCCTCTTATAGCGTTGCTAGTTGTAGGTGAAGATTGGAGGCCGTTCCTTGTTGGAACATTTATTTACCTATTGGGATATCATTATATTGCCATGTTATCTTAATGCATCTATACACTTGGTAAAGGGTGGAAGGCTCGGCCTCTCGCCTAGTGTTTTGTTCCACTCTTGCTGCCCTAGTTTCCGTCATATCGATGTTATGTTCCCGGATTTTGCGTTCCTTACGCGGTTGGGTTATAATGGGAACCCCTTGATAGTTCGCCTTGATTAAAGCTTTTCCAGCAACGCCCAACCTTGGTTTTACCATTTGCCACCTAGCCCTTTTTCCCTTGGGTTTCCGGAGCCCGAGGGTCATCTTATTTTAAACCCCCCCGGGCCAGTGCTCCTCTGAGTGTTGGTCCGACTGAGCTGCCTGCAGGGCCACCTCGGGGCAACTTGAGGGTTGGTTTTACTCGTAGCTAGTCTCATCTGAGTGTGCCTTGAGAACGAGATATGTGCAGCTCCTATCGGGATTTGTCGGCACATTCGGGCCGTGTTGCTGGTCTTGTTTTAACCTGTCGAAGTGTCTTGAAGAACCGAGATACCGAGTCTGATCGGAACGTCTCGGGAGGAGGTCTATTCCTTCGTTGACCGTGAGAGCTTGTCATGGGCTAAGTTGGGACTCCCCTGTAGGGATTTGAACTTTCGAAAGCCGTGCCCGCGGTTATGGGCAAATGGGAATTTGTTAATGTCCGGTTGTAGATAACTTGAACCTTAACTTAACTAAAATGAATCAACTGAGTGTGTTACCGTGATGGCCTCTTCTCGGCGGAGTCCGAGAAGTGGACACGGTGTTGGAGTAATGTCTGTGCAGGTTGTCTCTAGTTTCTCGCTCGCGCTTTGCCTCCTCTTCTCGCTCTCTTTTGCGAACAGGATAGCCACCATATTTGCTAGTCGCTTGCTGCAGCTCCACATATTTACCTTGCCATACCTATTCAGCTTAAATAGTCTTGATCGCGAGGGTGCGAGATTGCTGAGTCCCTGTGGCTCACAGATTACTATTACACCAGATGCAGGGCCTGATGATTCTGCTCCAGGTGACGCGCTTGAGCTCAAGTGGGAGTTCGACGAGGACTCTCAATGATACTATGTTTCCTTTCCTGATGATCAGTAGTGGTGCCCAGTTGGGGGTGATCGGGACCGTGTCGCGTGTTGGGTTATCTTTTATTATGGCGCCGTAGTCAGGCCATGAGTGTTTGAATGATGTAATGTTATTTATGTACTTGCTTGACGTGGTGAGTGTAAGCCAACTATGTTATCTCCCCTTTATTATCTATATATTACATGGGATGTTGTGAAGATTGCCTAACTTGCGACATATGCCTTCAATGCGATTATGCCTCTAAGTCGTGCCTCGACACGTGGGAGATATAGTCGCATCGAGGGTGTTACAATCGGGTCCAATGAAAATCCTTTGTGACAATACTGGAGCAATTGCCTTGGCAAAGGAATCCAGATTTCACAAGAGAACCAAGCACATCAAGAGACGCTTCAATTCCGTCCGCTATCAAGTCAAGGAGGGAGACATAGAGATTTGCGAGTTACATACGGATCAGAATGTTGCAGACCCGTTAACTAAGCCTCTCTCAGAAGCAAAACATGATCAGCACCAAGACTCCATGGGTGTGAGAATCATTACAATGTAATCTAGATTATTGACTCTAGTGCAAGTGGGACACAGAAGGAAATATGCCCTAGAGGCAATAATAAAGTTTTTATTTATATTTCCTTATATCATGATAAATGTTTATTATTCATGCTAGAATTGTATTAACTGGAAACTTAGTACATGTGTGAATACATAGACAAACAGAGTGTCACTTGTTTGCCTCTACTTGACTAGCTCATTGAATCAATGATGGTTATGTTTCCTAACCATAGATATGAGTTGTCATTTGATTAACGAGATCAAATCATTAGAGAATGATGTGATTGACTTGACCCATCCATTAGCTTAGCACAATGATCATTTAGTTTGTTGCTATTGCTTTCTCCATAACTATACTTGTTCCTATAATTATGAGATCGTGCAACTCCCGAATACCGGAGGAACACTTTGTGCGCTACCAAACATCACAACGTAAATGGGTGACTATAAAGGTGCTCTACAGGTGTCTCCGATGGTGTTTGTTGAGTTGGCATGGATCAAGGTTAGGATTTGTTACTCCGATTGCCGGAGAGGTATCTCTGGGCCCCCTCGGTAATGTACATCACAATAAACCTTGCAAGCAATGTAGCCAATGAGTTAGTTACGGGATGTAGCATTACGGAACAAGTAAAGAGACTTGCCGGTAACGAGATTGAACTAGGTATTGAGATACCGATGACCGAATCTCGGGCAAGTAACATACCGATGACAAAGGGAAAAACATATACCGTTATGCGGTTTGACCGATAAAGATCTTCGTAGAATATGTAGGAGCCAATATGTGCATCCAGGTTCCGCTATTGTTTATTGACGGAGACATGTCTCGGTCATGTCTACATAGTTATCGAACCCGTAGGGTCCGCACGCTTAACGTTCGGTGACGATCGATATTACGAGTTTATGTGTTTTGATGTACCGAAGGTAGTTCGGAGTCCCGGATTTGATCATGAACATGACGAGGAGTCTCGAAATGGTCGTGACATAAAGATCGATATATTGGAAGCCTATGTTTGGAATTGGGAATGGTTCTGGGTATAATCGGGAGTATAGCGGAGTACGGGGAGGTTACCGGAACCCCCCGAGAGGTGTATGGGCGTTATTGGGCCTTAGTGGAAGAGAGGGAGAAGAAGCAAAGGAGGGGGCACACCCCTAAGCCCAATCCGAATTGGGAGGGGGACGGCCCCCTTTCCTTCCTTCTTCCTCCTCCTTCCTTCTCTCATAAAACCAAACAAGGGAAAGGGGGGATCCTACTCCCGGTGGGAGTAGGACTCCCTTGGGCGCGCCTAGAGAGGCCGGCCCCCTCCCCCTCCTCCACTCCTTTATATACGGGGGAGAGGGGCACCCCATGGACACACAAGTTGATCATTGATCTTTTAGCCGTGTGCAGTGCCCCCCTCCACCATAATCCACCTTGGTTATATCGTAGCGGTGCTTTGGCGAAGCCCTGTTCCGGTAGCATCATCATCATCATCGTCATCATGCCGTCGTGCTGACGGAACTCTCCCTCGAAGCTCTACTAGATCGTGAGTTCGCGGACGTCACCGAGTTGAACGTGTGCAGATCGCGGAGGTGCCGTACCTTCGGTGCTAGCTCGGCCGATCGTGAAGATGTACGACTACATCAACCGCATTGTCATAACGCTTCCGCTTATGGTCTACAAGGGTATGTAGACGATACTCTCCCCTCTCGTTGCTACGCATCACCATGATCTTGCGTGTGTGTAGGAATTTTTTTGAAATTACTGCGTTCCCAAATAGAGTAGCAACTTGCTTGCTGTTCTTCTTGAAGTCCCCTTCTTCCCTTTGCCCTTCTTCTTGAAACTGGTGGTCTTGTTGACCATCAACACTTGATGCTCCTTAATGATTTCTACCTCTGCAGCCTTTAGCATTGTGAAGAGCTCGGGAATTGTCTTCTCCGTCCCCTACATATTATACTTCATCACGAAGCTGTTGTAGCTTGGTGGCAGTGATTGAAGAACTCTGTCAATGACACTATCATCAGGAAGATTAAGTCCCAGCTGAGTCAAGTGGTTGTGGTACCCCATACATTCTGAGTATATGTTCACTGGCCGAACTATTCTCTTCCATTTTGCAGCAGTAGAACTTATTGGAGACTTCACATCTCATATACTCCATGACATTCAAAACGTCGTTGAAGTCCTGGTTCTAAGTCGTAAAGCATGGCACACTGAACTATCGAGTAGTCATTAGCTTTGCTTGGCCAGGCATTCTTAACATCGTCAGCAGCATCTGCAGCAGGCTTGTCACCCAGCGGTGCTTCCAGGACGCAATTCTTCTATGTAGCAATGAGGATCATCCTCAAGTTATGGACCCAGTCCGTGTAATTGCTACCATCATATTGCAACTTAGCTTACTCTAGGAACACACTAAAATTCAACGGAACAACAACACGGGCCATTTATCTACAACAACATAGACATGCAAAATACTATCAGGTACTAAGTTCATGATAAATTAAGTTCAATTTAATCATATTACTTAAGAACTCCCACTTAGATAGACATCCCTCTAATCATCTAAGTGATCACGTGATCCATATCAACTAAACCATGTCCGATCATCACGTGAGATGGAGTAGTTTTCAATGGTGAACATCACTATGTTTATCATATCAACTATATGATTCATGCTTGACCTTTCGGTCTCAGTGTTCCCAGGCCATATCTGCATATGCTAGGCTCATCAAGTTTAACCCGAGTATTCTTCTTGTGCAAAACTGGATTGCACCCGTTGTATGTCAACGTAGAGCTTATCACACCCGATCATCACATGGTGTCTCGGCACGACGAACTGTAGCAACGGTGCATACTTAGGGAGAACACTTGTACCTTGAAATTTAGTGAGAGATCATGTTATAATGCTACCGCCGTACTAAGAAAAATAAGATGCATAAAGGATAAACATCACATGCAATTAAATAAGTTATATGATATGGCCATCATCATCTTATGCCTTTTGATCTCCATCTCCAAAGCATTGTCATGATCACCATCGTCACCGGCTTGACACCTTGATCTCCATCGAAGCATCGTTGTCATCTCGCCAACTATTGCTTTTATGACTATCGCTACCGCTTAGTGATAAAGTAAAGCAATTACATGGCGATTGCAAATCATACAATAAAGTGAAAACCATATGGTTCCTGCCAGTTGCCGATAACAATGTTACAAAACATGACCATATCATACAACATTTATATAATCACGTCTTAACCATGTCACATCACTACATGCCCTGCAAAAACAAGTTAGACGTCCTCTACTTTGTTGTTGCAAGTTTTACATGGCTGCTACGAGCTTCTAGCAAGAACCGTTCTTACCTACGCATCAAAACCACAACGTAGTATAGTGATTGCTTTTTGATCTTCACAAAGAACCCTGTTCATTGAAACCGATTCAACTAAAGTTGGAGAAACAGACACCCACTAGCCACCTGCGTGCGAAGCTCCTCGGTAGAACTAGTATCGCGTAAGCGTACGCGTAATGTCGGTCTGAGCCGCTTCATCCAACAATACCACTGATTCAAGAATCAACTACTGACGGCAAGCAATATGTATATACCCACGCCCACAACTACTTTGTGTTCTACTCGTGCATATAACATCTACACATAGACATGGCTCGGATGCCACCGTTGGGGAACGCAGTATTCCAAAAAAATTCCTACGATCACGCAAGATCTATCTAGGAGATGCACAGCAGCGAGAGGGGAGTGTGCGTCCACGTACCACCGTAGACCAAAAGCGGAAACGTTAAGTAACGCGGTTGATGTAGTCGAACGTCTTCGCGATCGAACCGGTCAAGTACCGAACGCACGACACCTTCATGATCTGCACACGTTCAGCTCGGTGACGTCCCTCGTACTCTTGATCTAGCTAAGGCCGAGGGAGACTTTCGTCAGCACGACGGCGTGATGACGGTGATGATGAAGTTACCGACGTAGGGCTTCGCCTAAGCACTACAACGATATCGCCGAGGTGGAAATCTGTGGAGGGGGCACCGCACACGGCTAAGATAACTCTGAACTTGTGTGTCCATGGGGTGCCCCCTCCTCCGTATATAAAGGAGTGGAGGAGGGGAGGGCCGGCCCTCTCTATGGCGCGCCCCAAGGAGGATTCCTACTCCTAGTAGGAGTAGGTTCCCCGCTTCCCTAGTTGGAGTAGGAGAAGAATGAAAAAGGAGAAGGAGAGAAGGAAAGGGGCCCGACCCCCTCCCCAATTCGGATCGGGATTGGGGGGGGCGCCCCCACATGGCCGCCTCCTTCTCTCTCCCACCATGGCCCATTTAGGCCCATTGACTCCTCGGGGGGGTTCCAGTAACCCCCTGGTACTCCGGTAATTGCCCGAACTTATCCGAAACCATTCCGGTGTCCAAACATAGCCTTCCAATATATCAATCTTTATGTCTCGACCATTTAGAGACTCCTCGTCATGTCTGTGATCACATCTGGGACTCCGAACTACCTTTAGTACATCAAAACACATAAACTCATAATACCGATCATCATCGAACGTTAAGCGTGCGGACCCTACAAGTTCGAGAACTATGTAGACATGACCGAGACTCACTTCCGGTCAATAACCAATAGCGGAACCTGGATGCTCATCTTGGTTCCTACATATTCTACGAAGATCTTTATCGGTCAAACCGCATAACAACATACGTTGTTCCCTTTGTCATCGGTATGTTACTTGCCCGAGATTCGATCGTCGGTATCTCAATACCTAGTTCAATCTCGTTACCGGCAAGTCTCTTTACTCGTTCCATAATGCAACATACCACAACTAACTCATTAGTCACATTGCTTGCAAGGTTTATAGTGATGTGCATTACCGAGAGGGCCCAGAGATATCTCTCCGATACACGGAGTGACAAATCCTAATATCGATCTATGCCAACTCAACAAACACCATTGGAGACACCTGTAGAGCATATTTATAGTCACCGAGTTACATTGTGACGTTTGATAGAACACTAAGTGTTCCTCTAGTATTCGGGAGTTGCACAATCTCATAATCATAGGAACATGTATAAGTCATGAAGAAAGCAATAGCAATGAACTAAATAATCATAGTGCTAAGCTAACAGATGGGTCAAGTCAATCACATCATTCTCTAATGATGTGATCCCGTTCATCAAATGACAACTCATGTCTATGGTTAGGAAATTTAACCATCTTTTGATTAACGAGCTAGTCAAGTAGAGGCATACTAGTGACACTCTGTTTGTCTATGTATTCACACATGTACTAAGTTTCCGGTTAACACAATTCTAGCATGAATAATAAACATTTATCATGATATAAGGAAATATAAATAACAACTTTATTATTGCCTCTAGGGCATATTTTCTTCACATACATCAGTATGTATTATTTCCAATAAGTCGTTAGCTCACTCCATTGTTCCGGAGAATGGAGTTTTAGTCATCTTACCCATGAGGCATGGTTCACAAGTGATAGAGGCAAAGGTGTCCCGATGTTTCGATGAGATGGTGGCTATCGTTTTCTGTGGGAGTCGACCTTGACGATCCGACTACGAACGTGCGAGACGTCGCGCCTTAGCAATCGCTAAACCAACTTCCGAGGGGTTATTGACCACGCCGGAGCACGATCAACCTGACCACGAGGGCCTGTTTCCTGCGAGCAAACGAAGAACAAGCAAGAAACTGAGATTGCAATCTGGATATTGCGAATATAAGATGAAAGCTTTATTGATCAAGGTGGGGTTCTGTGACGTCTTGGTCTGGTCGTTGGACACAAACGAAGTACGCGAAGTTGCAGCTATGGCGAACTTTTTAATCTAAACAAAACCCAAAGTCTAAACGACGCCCTAAGGGCTGTATATATGGAGGAAGAGAGGGGAATTTCGTGGCCCTTGAGGGTGGGGTCCGAAACCAACCCTAACTCTTGTTTCCCCCACACATACGGACTCTAAAAATAGCCTATACTTAAGTATTTCGAAATTACATGGGCCTGGCCCATTAATAAGGTGACGCAGCACCTAGAATAGCCTATGGACGAATATTATGAAGTGGCATCTTGTATATTTCGTCCATGGCCTCATGCACTCCTTATGGCGGCTTCAAAGTCCTGAAATCATCACTTGTAACTCCGTTCTTGATCCCCTTGCGCATGCCATCAACTTCATGCGTGTTCTTGCTCCAATGTTCATCCTTCTCCAAGCTAGGCCCTTCATTTGAAAGCAAAACAAATGTATCCAATTTAGGCAGCATCATAATCTCATGAACATTAGAATCATTACCAAGAAACGAAAGTACCTGGTAATTTAATTGGCGTGCGCGAGCTCTAGTAATTGGTCCAGTATATGTAACAGTAGGGGCTGTGGGTGTAACAATGGTATTGATGTCCTCATCAACAAGTATCAAACGATTCATAATCAAGTGATTCCGAAAGTCCATTCGCATGGAGTTTCTTCATGCGCTTTACGCCAATATGACCTAAATGGTAGTGCCACAAGTATGTTGCAATATCATTATCAACTTTGCATCTTTTGGCATCAATATTATGAATATGGGTATCACTACGATCGAGATTCAACAAGAATAGACCATTCATCAAAGGTGCATGACCATAAAAGATATTAACCATATAAATAGCACAACCATTATTCTCTGGCTTAAATGAATAACCATCTCACAATAAACAAGATCCAGATATAATGTTCGTGCTCAACGCTGGCACCAAATAACAGTTAGTGAGGTCTAAAACTAATCCCGAAGGTAGACGTAGAGGTAGCGTGCCGACGACGATCACATCAAACTTGGAACCATTCCCAACACGCATCGTCACCTCGTCCTTAGCCAATTTTCATTTATTCCGCAGCTCCTGTTTCGAGTTACAGATATGAGCAACCAAACCAGAACCAAATACCCAGACGCTACTACGAGCATTAGTAAGGAACACATCAATAACATGTATATCAAATATACATGTGTTTACTTTTCCATCCTTCTTATCTGCCAAGTACTTGGGGCGGTTCCGCTTCCAGTGACCATTTCTTTTGCAATAGAGGCACTCAGTTTCAGGATTGGGTCCAGCTTTGGACTTATTCACGGGAGCGGCAACTTGTTTGCCATTATTCTTGAAGTTCCCTTTCTTTCACTTGCCCTTTTTCTTGAAACTAGTGGTGTTGTTAACCATCAACACTTGGTGCTCTTTCTTGATTTCTACCTCCGCCAATTTCAGCATCGCGAAGAGCCCGAGAATCGTTTTCGTCATCCCATGCATACTATAGTTCAACACGAATCTTTTGTAGCTTCGTGGCAGTGATTGAAAAACTCTGTCAATAACACTCTCAACTGGAAGATCAATTCCCAGTTGAGTCAAGTAGTTATGGTACCCAGACATTTTGAGTATGTGTTCACTTACAGAACTGTTCTCCTCCATCTTACAGCTATACAACTTGTTGGAGACTTCATATCTCTCAACCCGGGCATTAGCTTGAAATATCAACTTTAGCTCTTGGAACATCTCATATGCTCCGTGGCGTTCAAAACGTCTTTGAAGTCCGGTTCTAAGCCTTAAAGCATGGCACACTGAACTATCGAGTAGTCATCAGATCGAGCATGCCAGACGTTCATAAGATCTGCATCAGCTCCTCTAGCAGGTCTGTCACCTAGTGGTGCATCAAGGACATAATTCTTCTGTGCAGAAATGTGGATAATCCTCAAGTTACGGACCCAGTCCGTGTAGTTGCTACCATCATCTTTCAACTTAGCTTTCTCTAGGAACACATTAAAATTCAACGGAACAACAACACGGGCCGTTTATATACAACAACATAGACATGCAAAATACTATCAGGTACTAAGTTCATGATAAATTAAAGATCAATTTAATCATATTACTTAAGAACTCCCACTTAGATAGACATCCCTCTAATCATCTATGTGATCACGTGACCCAGTCCGTGTAGTTGCTACCATCATCTTTCAACTTAGCTTTCTCTAGGAACGCATTAAAATTCAAGGGAACGGTAGCACGGGCTATTGATCTGCAACATAGATATTGAAAAACTATTAAGACTAAGTTCATGGTAAATTTTAGTTCAAATAATCAAATTACTAATGAACTCCCACTTAAATCAACATCCCTCAAGTTGTCTAAGTGATACATGATCCAAATCAACTAACCCATGTCTGATCATCATGTGAGATGGGGTAGTCTTCAATGGTGAACATCTCTATGTTGATCATATCTACTATATGAATCATGTTCGACCTTTCGGTCTCTAGTGTTCCAAGACCTCGTCTGTACATGCTAGGCTCGTCAAGTTTAACCCAAGTATTATGCATGTGCAAAACTAGCTTACCCCCTTTGGATGTGAACATAGAGTCTATCACACCCGATCATCATGAGGTGCTTCGAAATGACGAACTTTAGCAATGGTGCATACTCGGGGAGAACACTTTTATCTTGAAATTAAATGAAGGGATCATCTTATAGTGCTATCGTCGTTCTAAGAAAAATAAGATGCATAAAGGATAAACATCACATGAAATCAAAATATGTGACATGATAGGGCAATCATCATCTTGTGCTTTTGATCTCCATCTCCAAAGCATCGGCATGATCTCCAACATCACCGGTGCGACACCTTGATCTCCATCGTTGCGTCTGGGTCGTCTCGCCAACTATTGCTTCTACAAATATTGCTAACGCATAGCGACAAAGTAAAGCATTACATGGCGCTTAGTGATTGACATGCAGGTCATACAATAATTAGAAACAACCCTAAGGCTCCTGCCAGTTGTCGTACTCATTGGCATGCAAGTTTTGAACTTACTACAAAACATATTCATCTCATACATCAACATATATGAAATCACATCTTGACCATATCACATCACAACATACCTATCAAAAACAAGTTAGACGTCCTCTACTTTGTTGTTGCAAGTTTTATGTGGCTGCTACGGGCAACTAGCAAGAACCGTTCTTACCAACGCAAAACCACAACGATGATTATAAAGCTACTATTTAACCTTCTGTAAGGACCGCCATAGTCAAATCTGATCCAACTAAATTAGAAGAAATAGACACCCGCCAGCCACCTTTATGCAAAACAAGTTGCATGTTAGTCGGTGGAACCGGTCTCTTGTGTGTGGACATGTAAGGTTGGTCCGGGCCGCTTCATCCCACAATGCCGCCGAATTAAAATAGGACAATGGTGGGAAGCAATATGAACCTCACCGCCCACAACTCCTTTGTGTTCTACTTGTGCATATCATATATGCATAGACCTGGCTCATGATGCCACTATTGGGGAACATTGCATGGAAAATAAATAAAATTTTCTACGCACACGCAAGATCTATCCATGGAGATGTATAGCTACGAGAGGGCGAGAGCATCTACATATCCTAGTAGATGTCACATCCCAAGCTTTACCTTGCACTAGGCTAGCACTTGTCTGTTGCATCATGTTTAAATTTTATGTAAAGATGAAAGGGGGACTGATAAACCCTAGCAGCAAATGAAATTCAACTAGGGTCAAAATTAAATCTTTTCAATGAACCCAAAATGCCCTTCTAAAATGTTCATCATCTTTGCCTTGGTCTAGAACCTCTGACAAAAATGGTGCACAAATTTCTAGGTCATCCAAAGGTCACTGGATTAAATCATATGTTATTTGAATTTGGGCATTTAAATGTTAGTAAATATTTTAAATGCCCAAGTAATTCTAAACTAAAATGTTCCATGTTGGATATATTCTATACAGTGGGCATGTGTAGTTTGGTGATTTTTGAAAGGGTCTAGGTATTGATAAAGGCAAAGGTGTCCCGATGTTTCGATGAGATGGTGGCTATCGTTTTCTGTGGGAGTCGACCTTGACGATCCGACTACGAACGTGCGAGACGTCGCGCCTTAGCAATCGCTAAACCAACTTCCGAGGGGTTATTGACCACGCCAGAGCACGATCAACCTGACCACGAGGGCCTGTTTCCTGCGAGCAAACGAAGAACAAGCAAGAAACTGAGATTGCAATCAGGATATTGCGAATATAAGATGAAAGCTTTATTGATCAAGGTGGGGTTCTGTGACGTCTTGGTCTGGTCGTTGGACACAAACGAAGTACGAGAAGTTGCAGCTATGGCGAACTTTTAATCTAAACAAAACCCAAAGTCTAAACGACGCCCTAAGGGCTGTATATATGGAGGAAGAGAGGGGAATTTCGTGGCCCTTGAGGGTGGGGTCCGAAACCAACCCTAACTCTTGTTTCCCCACACATACGGACTCTAAAAATAGCCTATACTTAAGTATTTCGAAATTACATGGGCCTGGCCCATTAATAAGGTGACGCAGCACCTAGAATAGCCTATGGACGAATATTATGAAGTGGCATCTTGTATATTTCGTCCATGGCTTCATGCACTCCTTATGGCGGCTTCAAAGTCCTGAAATCATCACTTGTAACTCCGTTCTTGATCCCCTTGCGCATGCCATCAACTCCATGCGTGTTCTTGCTCCAATGTTCATCCTTCTCCAAGCTAGGCCCTTCATTTGAAAGCAAAACAAATGTATCCAATTTAGGCAGCATCATAATCTCATG